>NC_092068.1:26926890-27214390 GCF_039877785.1 Chaetodon trifascialis | reverse complement strand
CTGTTCAACAATCAAAGACAGCACGTCTTTCTGTCCAAGGGACAAGTGTTAGTATGTCCCTCATAGACCTGCAGCACCTGGTTACTCAACCACACACACACACACACACACACACACACACACACACACACACACACACACACACACACACACACACACACACACACACACACACACACACACACACACAGCAGAGTGTGAGGATCTGTGCGCAGAACAGGTCGTTCCTGGGAATGTGAAGAGCAGATGAGTGTCGAGGAGGGATGGGACAGCAGATGGACGGAGGACATGTGACAGAGACAGAGAGAAGGAGAGAAAGAGAAGCTGCTCAGAGAGACGGACGGGTCTGCAGGACACACTGGACGAGGCCATGCTGCTCATGTCTCTGACTGGCTGGACACTGGCTGAAGCTCCGCCTCCTGCAGTGATGTAGAGGCGTACTCAGGGCGAGTTGGGTTCGTCATGACATCACTGCGTGGCTGCAGCTTCAGCAGGCTCAGCAGAAGGACTTCAGGTGCTCTTTAACTCGTCCAACCATCGCACGTCTGTGCTGTCCATGCTGTAGTTTGGTGATTTCAGATGTGGGATAATCAGACATGATCAGGCATGTGAGTGGTACCTGTGATGTCAAAAGCTTTAAAGTCTTAAAAACATTGGAAACATGAAAACTTTTGTCCGTCTATAGTTTTACATACACAGCAGGCGTCTGCGTATGAATTAATAGGTGATCATGTCGATGTTCCAGGGGCATGAGGATCATTTCTGCACATTTCAACACATTTCTGCTTTGGTATGTCGACAATGCTCTGAAATTATAGGACAACAAATCTTGTTTGTATGTTGCATGTATGTTTATGCAAATGAGCTGGACTGTAAATGCGCTAACCGTGAGGTACGAGCTGTTTATTATGATTTATGGATGAAGACATCGCTATGACTGAGGAGACGTACTTCCACCTATAGGAGTGACCTGCCGGCAGATGAATTCCCAGAATGCATCCACGTGCTGTTCAGTTCATCTGACGTGTTTTTTCAGTGGAAATCAGTCAAATATGAAAATGATGAACCCTATACGTTCCATAGAGGGATTCTCAGGCAGGCGTGCGGCTTTATTTTCCATCACAGGCTTCTGGCAGCGAGCTCCAGCTGCAGCTGCCGAGCTCTCCCACACACAGATTTTAAGGAGAGCAGCTCGCTGTAGCTACAACATGCACATATTCAAAGGATTTATTCATATCTGATTCGCATAAGCAAACATTTTCCCGAATATCAACAAACAAGCATGGACAAAGACATACTGTACACGCACATGCACATTAAGGATACGCAATTATGCATGCACACACACACACACACACACACACACACACACACACACACACACACACACACACACACACACACACACACACACACACACTAATATGAAAGCATGTTAATGAGCAGGATAATGTAGGCGGCTGTTTTGAAATTCCGCTTCTCGTCTGTACCGATCTCCAATTCCTCACCTCCCTCTCTACCTCCCTCTCTCCTTCTAAATCCCTTTCTTCTTCCTCCCCGCTCTCCTCCTCTGCCTCCTCCTCTGTCTAGCAGCAGCAATTCAGTTTTAATTGCTTTCTGAGTCACTTAATTCCTCTGAGGAGAGAGAGAGAGAATGGGAAGGAGAGAGAGCGATGGAGACAGACAGAGAGAAGGTATATTTATTTTATTTTTTATTTAAGGACTCAAACACACTTTCTCCCTCCCTCTCTCCCCCCTCCTCCCCCTCTCTCTCTGTCTCTATCTCTCTCTCCCCCCTTCTCCCCCTCTCTCCCTGTCTCCCTCCCTCTCTCCCCCTCTCCCCCTCTCTCTCTGTCTCTATCTCTCTCTCCCCCTCTCCCTCCCTCTCTCTCTCTCTCTCTCCCTCTCCTTCTCCCTCCCCCCGTCTCTCCCTTCTCCTCCCTCTCCCTCCCTCTCTCTCTCCCTCTTCCTCCCTCTCCCTCTCTCTCTCCCTCTCTCCCTCTCCTTCTCCCTCCCCCCGTCTCTCCCTTCTCCTCCGTCTTCTGGAGACACGACTGCTCCAAACTTTCTCACTCTAAAGTAATCCTCTCTGATCCTTCAAAGTCCAGAAACACTCTTCAGAGATGGAAAACATCTCTTTACCTTCACGTACAGTTCTCTATTCCGGGCTTGAATGTTACATCCGTCTCTGACAAATGCAGCTGAAAATTGGCCCTAACTCCTACACGTTACCTCCATGTTTTTTTCCCATTGTCTTCAATTTGAGAAGCTATTTGCACTGAAAAACGTACCCCTCCACACACCGCTTGTTTCCATGAATAATAAAGACGACAAACGTCCTTCCTTTCATTTCGCTGCTGCTTCTCGTCTTTTTTAAGGCCCCTATTGTGCAACAATCCCTGAGACAGTCCTTTCCAAGGAAACTGCAGCAGCAGCATTTCTGTGCCTGTATATCATATCGTGCAGTCCCACATAGCACAGCCGCTAATTAGCCAGTCGCAGCCACAGTATGTGAGGGACCGGCTCACCTGCGCTGCGCTCAGCTCTCAGGCTGATCTCATCTTATTAGTCCTAAAACATTATTTCTTCAGATGAACAAAAAAACATTTTGCTGAGAGATAGATGAGAAGATCAACACGACTCCATTAAGTGCGAAGCTCGAGGCAGTTAGCTTAGCTTAGCATACAGACTGGAAATAAGGGGGAAAGCTAGCCTGGCTCGTGCTGGAGCTATTTCTTGGTTAGCATGTACATTTTTCTGCTTTCTGGTGGTCGGCCAATCATCTCCTGGCTCTCACCTTATGCTGAGCAGACATGAGGAGAGTGACATCAATCTTTTCAAGCCAAGAATACAGAAAATGTTCCACAGACATCAACTTCACTTCCCTTTCACACAAGAAATAACCTGAGAGACACACTGAATTAAATCTGTTTGAACCAAATCTATTGACAGCAAGTCCAAAGAAGCATCTGTAGATCCCCAGAAGAGAGAGGAGGCTGAGACGAAGGCAGACGCTGTGAAGTCAAACGAGTGGACTGAAACCTGAAGACTGTGTTAATGTTGTTTCAGATTCCAGCAAGTCAACAGCAGAAAGAAAAACAGGAAAAAGGCATAAAAGAAGTTCCAGAGAGGAAAAGTGAGTGATGTGTGTGATAAAAGGACAGCGTAATGTAAAAAGGCAGACAGACATTAAAGATTAGGGCGACGCTCAGTAAAGCTGATGTGATCCTTTCAACTCTCCTTCGCTGCTTCAGCCTCTCGCTCGGCCTTTGAAGATGAAATCAAGGTCCTCTGCTCGCACAGCGGTGACCAGACGGGATTGATTCAGTGTTGATGAAAGGCCTCGAGTCCGTCCGTGCAGGTATGTGTGTCCTTTTTGTCTTCGTCTGTCCAGTGATCCATCTACAGTCAATACGTCCATTTTTAACCAAACCTCTTTTCAGTTTGATGTCTGATTATTTAAACCTCAGAAAGTCCTGATCAGCAGTCTGTCCTCCTCTGGACGTCCACAGGGAGGGGACGGATCACATGTCCAGAGACTCCTGTTTGTCTGCAGGCGTCCTGGTGGACACTTCAGCTCGGCTCGAGCTCCGCAGCCTTAATCAGACAAGGACAAAGCTCCTACGGTCTTGTCTTTTCGTCTTGAAATGTGACAGACAGCTTCATTGACCTCTGCCCTTTAAAAATGGACGTGAGCGCTCTGTCCCTCCTCTCTCGCCGGCTTTTATCCACAATCATTTTCACAAAACGTCTCTGAACGGCTCGGGTCTTCTTCCTGTGTCTTCCTGCCTTTCTCTTGTTTCCGTCCGTCCTGCTTGGACAGCAGGGACAGCTCCAGCCATGATGTCTGTTCTCGAGCTGTTTATGGCAGCAGCTGCTTTTTCAGAAAAACGCGATTTAAGTTTGGCCTTAAAACTTTGCTCTCCAGAGACGGAGAAGCAGCAAACAGCGCTGGCCTAAATTACTGACAGCTCTGCACGTTTGCTGAGTCAGCCTGATCCTCTGCGTGTGTGTGTGTGTGTGTTTACGTGCTCACGCTGGTGTGTCCGCTGCCAGCTGTGTCCAGAGTGTGTCTATGAATATGAAATGAGGGGCGTGCACGTGCACGCTCTTCAGACATGCTCCATATTCTTTTAGTGGCCATGAATTGAACATCTTCTCTCTGATCGAGCAGACTCACCTGCAGAACCGATTCAGGAGGTGCTGAACAGGAAGAGAGAACGTGTGTTCCAACACTGTTAATAAGACCATTAAAGCTGTAAACGTTTCATGTGGAAGCGCTGCAGGAACAGCCAGACTTCTGGACTTCTGGCCATTTAAATATTAAGACGGTTGTGTCATCAGTGCACGTCCTCCTCTCCCTCTGCTCCCTCCGTCCTTCATTCATCAGCTTGCTTTTATTCGACTCCAGTTCGGCTCATTTTTATTTTCCTGAGCGTGTGCGTGTCCTGTGTTCTGAAGGAACGATAAAGTTTATTTGTGCGTCTGTGTCTGCTGAGGAAAGGCCTGTTTTTTTAAAAAGGTTTTCCTGCTTCATTCTCAAAATAAATCCCGTCCACATTGTTTAAAATAATTAATTCTCCATCCACATGAAGCCAACGCTTCGCAATGAAAACACAGCTGCGGCACCGCTGAACCGACGGCAGCGATATGACCTGGACCCGAGAGCCACGTTGGCCAATCAGAGGCATGAAAGAGAGCTATTACCAGAACTGGTTCCGTTGGCGGCTGAGTCATGGAAGCACTGGATGATGGAGCAGTGACCTCTGCAGTGTGTTCTGATGCTGGTGATGAAGAGTAGCTGGTCCAGGCGGCGAGGTGAACGCCAGCACGTCTGCAGCTGCACCGAAACACTGAGGCCATGCTCTGACATGTTCTTCATGAACTAAATAAAGCAGCCTTATCTTAACTAACCCTTATCTTAACAAAGCCTTATCTTAACAAAGCCTTATCTTAACAAAGCAGCCTTATCTTAAGCATGATGACGTATTTTGAGATAAACCAGTTTTCTACTTAAAATACACACAACATGGCCAAAAGTATGTGGACACCTGAACTTTGCTCCCACTCGTCATTGCTGTGCGGCTCTAACGGCGTCCTCCCCTCGTGGAAGGATTTACGCACATCCTGGAGGCTGGCTGCAGCCACAAGAGCATCAGTGATGCTGGCCAATAAGGTCTAGCCCCCAGGCACCATTCCAGTTCAACCCAAAGGGCTTGTGGGTAGGGCTCTGTTCTATCTTTCACACATAAGTTGGGACTAAGATAACAGTGATGCTGAAACAGGAAAAGGCTCAAACTGCTGCCACAGAACAGCAGGACTATGGACGGTGTGTGGACACAATCAAGATCAACTTATATGTACAGAGGAACCTTTGAGAGATGCAAACAGAAAAAAACCCTGAAATCTCTTCTCTGTCGCTCTCTTTGAGTGTGATAATCGTCAGTGTGCCAGCAGCAGGGATTACTAAATGAATGCAAAGCTCCCCGTGCATCTCTTCCCAATCCACAGCACAGGTGACTCGTCCAGAGGAAGCTCAGCAGCACATAGGCTGAGCCCACGCCGCCTTATCTCCTCTATCCTCAGCGCCTTCACCATCTCTGCACACGACAGGCGCCGCCATAAAGATCTGCACAGCACCTTAAACTAATAATAATAATGATGATGACATCCATCAACTCATCACTGTCTTTCTGCCTGAGGGAGAAGAAAGATGGAGGAGGCCCTCACTCCAACACAAAGCACACCATCTAAACCAAGTTAGCAGGACGTGAGTGTTCAGCGTTCCTTCATGCATTCAGAGGAAAGCGCCGCTGATCTCCTCTCATGCAGCGAGCGCTCCACAACACGCTGCCTCTGTTTTGTTTTTCATCTTACACATTTCTAATCTCCTTTGCATGAACGCAGATCAACAGAAATTTGGCTTTCAGGGATAATATAGATGAAATCCTCTTTCTCTCCCCTCTGACGGCCTCGCCTCTCTTATCTCCCACTGCTTCCCTCCATCTGTTGACTTTAGCATCTCTGCTAGCTTCTACCATCTTTGCTCTTTATCTTCTGGCTTTATGTCCATTTCTTTGTTATTTTTGCAGGGACAGAAAAACAACGTAGAGAAGACAGGAAAATCGATATTTGTGGGCAGTGGCTTGCTTCTCGCTGCAGGACGGAGGGTCTCTGCAGAGGACGCTGTGTCTCTGCTGTGGATTCACTGATTTCCATCAACGTGTCGTAATGACAAATTTGAAGCCCTGGACAAGAAAATGTGTTTGCTCACGTGAGGTGAAGTTCTTCAGATGTTTCCACTCCAAGAGAAGAAGAGGAAGAGGAGGAGAAGGAATCTTATTACACCCTCTGTCCAACTGGACACCTCCCGCTCATCTCAAACCAGTTCCTAACGTCCTGATAATCTGAATATTCCTCATTAATATACTCAATCAAATTTGCAGCACAAACGTAGTTTCTGCAGGATTCTCTGCTCATGAGAAGAAGATCGTGTTTGCTGTCGACCTGGAAGAACGCTCTGTTAAGGACATTTAGATACTCGGTACAGAAACTTTAAGTGAAAGCTGGTAAAAAAGAAAAACACGTGAAAACGAGCTCTGGTTTTAGGTCACGGCGTCGACGCCCCTGCAGCCTTCACCGCTTTGTTAAACTGTGAATTCACACACGCTGCATCACCTTAAACTAGACACAGTGACTGCTTCACTTCACTGTGTGTGTGTGTGTGTGTGCGTGTGTGCGTGTGCTCAAATGACCTCACAACTGACTATATATGTAAATTTGGATGCATGTGATGCTTCCTCACTTCCCCAGAAAGAGTTCAGGACAAAGGTGAGAGAGAGAGAGAGCGAGCGAGCGAGCGAGCTGCACCTACACCTGTCAGGTGACTCTGGAACAGATGGTCCAATCCAAATACAGCACCACGGGCTCCACAGACAGCAGGCTGACGCTGTGAGTGTGTCTTCACATGCTCGTGTACTTTTATCCGCTGTGTAAATGTGCGTGTGCGTGAGGTTGGCGATGAGCTCAGAGGTGGAGCGCGGCCAGCGGCCCAGCGGCGGACAGCTGGCCGCAGGTTCGAGTCCTGAGGTCCGGCCCCTGCGGGTCTGTGCATATGTCCACGTGCTGTTAGCAGCAGACCTGCTTTTATGGAAACCCTTTGAACCCAGGACGCAGAAAACCTGATCGCTGGTCTGCACACAGCTCAGCTCGAGCACATCATCCTTCACGTGACGATTCATCGACAAAGAGACGAAAGAAACGAAAACTAATGTTTCATCGGCAGTGATCGTCTTCACGGCTGAACGTCCTTCTGATTGAAAATATTACTGAGCAACAACTAAAGCGTATAAATCCCACCATGACTGTCAGACATGTTGGTGAGAGGAGAGTGAACGAACACACACACCTTCCCTCTGTGAAGGCAGTCCAAACTTTCTTCAGAGCTTTCAATGTGTTTGGCACGTTGAAATGATCTGTAGATGTAATAACAGCAACACTTCCATAAATAAACCACTAAACTATACAATATGAAGTGCGTCAGGAGGGAAGAGGCACGAGAGCACGTCGTCCACGCTCAGCGAACACGTGACGCTCTCTTCATCAGGAGCTGATTAGGATCCAGGTCGCCTCACAGCTTGCATTGTCTGTCTGTCTGAGCAGCATCAGCCTCTCTGCTGGAGCCCAATATAAAGAAAACTCCAATGAAAAATGGTCTAAAGTGCTGAAAGTAAATCCCACGGCAGCCGCTCTGCGTCGACGCGTCTGACAGTGATCAGGATTGTTGACGTCGTCGGTGCTTCAGCTCCAGTCACGTCTGCTGCGGCGGGCTGGTCACACCGCGGCTCAGGTGACGCTCGCGATCCGCATTTGTCCGACACTCTGAGGAGGACGAAAGTTCTGTGTTCTTTAAAGAAAAGCACTCAAACACGTGATCGGTCAGCTGATCTCTTAATGATTGATTGATCATTGAAAAGGAGGATTTACAGGTTACCTTTCTGAGCAGGTAACACTGTGACTTGACTTAACGGCAGTAATCCTGTAATGTAACCAGTTACTTTCAAAGGTGACCTGAGCCAACGCTGCCGATGACTCAGCGTGGACGCACTGTGATGTGACTGTGCAGGTTGTATCTTATAGGCTGTTGTGTGTGAGTGTGTGCGGTTCACCTCAGCTGATGCGTTACGTTCTCTAACGCCGCCGCGCTGTCTGCCCTTCAAAGCTGCGGTCTAGAACGCTAACATGCAATCACTGTAACCGTAATTGAATATGAGTCAGCGCTCGTACAGCCGCAGAGCAAAGCATCACTACACACACACACACACACACACACACACACACACACACACACACACACACACACACACTCGCACACAGGGAAACGTGTGTGTTCAGTGGATATGCCCTCCACCAGGCCCAGACTCTCTTCAGCAGCCTAATACGCCTAATGGTGCCAGTCAAACAATAAAGCTACTTCAGCTGCTCGCGCTCATGCATATGTAAATTCTATGTAGATTAGCAGCCAGCCAGCAAATCAGTATGCAAATCAATCTGCTTCTGAATAAGACAAAAATTAGTACCAACTCTGCAAAACAATACACACAGTTTGATTATCTTCCTCTCTGGATGAAATGTCTGCTTTCATGTTTTATGCACTTTTTTTTCCTCTGTCGGCAGCGAAGAAGCGAAGCGTGTTTTCAGCCTGTGAATGTGGAGCTCCACGTCTCCGCCGTCAGAGCTGCTGCTCTCCTGTGGATAGCAGCCATGAAGACAAACCAAAGCTTTTAGCATTGATGGTGCCCCCCCCACCCATTTAGTAAAATAAAGTGGTCTAGGATGCAGCCATTTCGACCGTGTCCTTGTTTTCCACCGCGCACTCGGAAAAACAACTTTTTCTGTTATTGCTTTGCTTTCAATCCCAAAATCTCAAATGTGCCTCTTAGCTGGCTCGCCATCACACACACACACACACACACACACACACACACACACACACACACACACACACACACACACACACACACACACACACACACACACACACACACACACACACACACACACACACACACACACACACACACACACACACACACCGGAGCGTCAGTGAAGTGTTCCTGTACTTTCAGCTCAGTCGGGGTCATTTCGTTCACTCAGAACATCAGAACAGCAGCGCTGCATCAAACGCACCAGCCAATAAACAAGCCCCAAACAAACAACCAGATGAACAGGACAGGAGACGCTGAGGGACAGAGACAGGGACAGGAGAGGACGCCGTGTGTCTACTGAACTCCTTGGATGACGGTTGTGTTCGCTCCTCGTGTCCTCCTCTCTGGGCTGACAGACGTCTGTGGGATCGGCTCGGCGGGCGAACGGCCCGAGCTTGTTTTCATGTAAGGAAGGACGTCCTCACGGCTGCCGCCCTCCTGCTGCCTCTCAGCTCCGTCTCCGTCTGTCTGTGCGGGAATCACCCAACTTTTACAGCAAACAACTATTTGTCCACGAGTGTGTGATGAATGAGCTCGCAGAGGAGACATTTATTTCTTCGGTGGTTTTCTGTCCTCGCTTCCCGGCTGTGTGTAGTTTGTTATTCTCCCTCTCATCAAATCTCAGGAGATTTTCTGAGTTCTGCTTAGAGTGAGAAAAGCAAAGATGCAGGAAAAGGACATTATCAGCAAGGCGCCCTGACTGTTAATCAGTCTTCAGCAGCAAGAAGCTAACCTTAATGGCACAGTCCTCAGCGACGGAGCTTTTTGAGGCGTTTCTCGAGCACATTAGACATCTGTGAACAGACTTGTGTTGGAGACGCCTTTGACTGGACTGAGACAGTTAACACCCACAATGCTGCGAAGAGGCCACTTCAAGTGAGCACACAGTTCAGAGCAGATATTCTTTTCTTTGAGGTCGGACCATAATCATGACTTTGTAACCTCATTCACATCATTAACAAAGGCAGGAAATCATTTGGGGCTGAGGTGATTTAATTAGTCCAGTTTAGAGTCAGCGGTCGAGTCGGGATCGTTTTAGAGCTGAAACGGTGAAACGGCTCTCCATTGGCTCAGACAGCGAGTGTGATCCAGCCTACGTACTGTGCATCCTGCTGGATTACTTCCTGTTTCAACAGGTCATGTGAGGTCATCACGAGTCGCACGTCGGGACGAGCAGAGGGAAAGAAAAGAGCTTCAGAAAGACGAGATGAAAGAACATGCTGGACGGGACATGCTAGGAAGAAAAGACCGCGGGACCAGTTTGTCTTCATCTCCCTCAGTGTCTGCAGAGCTGACCACACTGAAGGACGTCTGCTCTCCTCGCTGTCATTGTCCTCTCTGAACGCCGGGACAGAAGCTCAGTGTGGCCTGATCCAAGAAAACCTCAACATCATCAGGAAATATATGCACGAGTCAGAAGTGCTAGCTGACTGCAGAGCGCTCTGTATGGAGTTATATTACTGAATTATTGGGGAATTGTTTGCTTGTACATTTTTAACATATTAGCAAGAACTGAGTCGTCTCTATTTTGCATTCTTTAATTTCATTGTTTAATTTCCAACTATGTGAAATAATTTACACGCTGCTCATATACAAATGCTACACAGCTAAGCGCTAATTCACAGCTATTAACTAAATTCAGTCAAGAAGAAACATAAAGTAGGACCAAATGTGGGTACTTAAGCAAAGTACAAGTACTCTAAAACTGTACTGAGGTAGAGTGTTTGAGAAACGGTAAATCTCAGAGGACATCTGTGGCTGTTCACCATATTTATTTATGGATTTCTGGTAAAGTTAAAGGCTCCTCTTTGTCTGAACTGGATGAATTACCTCTGCAGTTAATTTCACCTCTGACACACACACACACACACACACACACACACACACACACACACACACACACACACACACACACACACACACACACACACACACACACACACACACACACACACACACAGCTACAGCAGAACAGATAAACCTGTGAACTGCAGCCAATCAAGCGTCTGTAATTAGACTAGAAAAACAAGAGAAAAGAAAAATCAGCAAATTACTTTTGAGCAAGGAGCACCTCCAGAGAGACGACAGGAAGTACTGTGACACACACACACACACACATGCACACACACACACACGCACACACACACACACACACACACACACACACACACACACACACACACAGATCTGATTATCGCGGCAGAGAAAACGTTCAAACTGCAGCACTAACAGAAAGCAGTCCAGTCGCACAGTATTCCAGACTTCATGAAACATGGATGACACCCTCTGAAATGTAAACATTTCACGGTGATGATCTCTGAATTATGCACGAGGCTTTTTCACGTGACATCGATGGAATGTGGCAAACATGGCGTCTGCAGTGAAACGCGTGTCGTGAGGTGTGTGACATCGTTGTCAGAGTGACAGTTTGCTCAGCAAATGAAGCAGAAACCACGACCATCATTTTGCTCTCTGACACTGACTCAGCACTCCATGAATTCACTAAGAAAACGTACATATTCTCGTTTCCTGTTAGCGTCTTTTAATAGTTAGCTAACGCGTGTGCTGCAGTCTACTTCCTGGAGCGACCGCTGGGGTCTGTTTTCTGGGAATGAAGCCCACCAGCTCCCAAAGTGAACTGGCTGAAGCCGCTGCGGCTGTGGTCACACTCAGCTCTGCATCGCAGTGTGTCTTCATGTCTAATTTCACAGCATGTTGGTGAGGAAAGAGCATCGACTGCGTCATCAATGTGTGATCGTAAAATACTTTCCTACAATCAGGTTTGGCATAATAAAAATTGTCGGATTGTTGTGTTAACGCACAGGCTCTCCAGCTCGTCTGTTTCCTTCAAACTGTGACTGAGTATTTAGGTTCACGTCACACTTGCTTTGCATGCTTCAGTGCTTCTGCTGGCCCGTTATTCATCACTGCATCGCTGATAGGAAGCACAGTCCAACACGTTTGCCTGAACAACAAAGCTCCAACGACTGGTCCTCCGGACATCAGGAGGTCGGTACCAAGCCACTGTTGTCCAGGTGTGTGTGTGTGCATGCACAAGCATTCATGCTGATATTTCTGCATGTGTGTGTGAGTGTGTGTTTATTACTACGGAGACACGCTGTCACCTTCCGGAGCCCAGGTGGCCGGGGTCACACGAGTGCGGCATGCAGGCGAGCTGGTGTAGAGCGTCCATCTGGTCTCTTTATACACAGTGTGTGTGTGTGTGTGTGTGTGTGTGTGTGTGTGTGTGTGTGTGTGTGTGTGTGTGTGTGTGTGTGTGTGTGTGTGTGTGTGTGTGTGTGTGTGCGTGTGCGTAAAAGTGACCTTGCTTGCGTTCCTTGGCAGTGCTTAGAAGCTGTAACATCTCGGGCTTTCATTTTGACTGGGTGTCTGGTGGAAAGTTTAATTATGCAAAGGCAGACTGATCAGAGCCAAAACAGTGTCAGAGTAACAGGCCGTTTGTCAGGCGTCTCCTGCTCCATCTGCCTTTCTATGGACGCACTGACTCAAATTAGGCTGCTGAGAGATGTGGTGCGAGATGTGAAAGTTGGTAGGCGACGGCTCCGACACACAGGAGGAAAACATCCCTCAAAGCGCTGCAGATGTGTAATCCACAGCAGGTTTAACAACGGTCCAATCCGGCTGCTCTCATGTAAAGTGTGTCTTTGTTTCACAGACGGGGATTATCTCACCCTGTCGCTCCTCTCACTCTCCCTCCTCAGTGTCACTCTGCTATTTCCTGCTTTCTCACTTTACACTATATTTAACCTGTCAGATCTCATACGTCCTGCAAACCAGTGATGCCAAATGTAAAATTCTTCCTGTGTATAACCTGTGATTACACACACACACGCACGCACACACACACACACACACACACACACACACACACACACACACACACACACACACACACACACACACACACACACACACACACACACACACACACACACACACACACCTCAGACTCGGTCATCATCCCTCAGCAGAGGACACAGGTGACCTCACGCCTCCTCCACATACACGGAGCTTTACCTGTCTGACATGCCTTCCAATGACCAGCTCTGAATGACCTCATCTCATGTGCAGGTGAGCCCCGCTTGGACACAGGTACGTCCACGATGTGTTCAGTATCAACCTGTGACTTCTCGTCTCTTCTGTGAAGCACTAAAAACTACGTTACGTTCTGATTGAGATGCTATGAACTGACTTGCAGACATCAATAAGATCCTCCATGGCTGAAACATTTATGAGCTCAAATAGAAACACGAGTGCGAGTATCAGCGCACTTTTCTTAAAAACACTTCATCTTTCTTCCCTTTGACAAAGCTGTGTCTCTGCTGCCCGCTGATATTAGGATGGAAAACCAATGAGAAGCGTCTATTCTGCAAAAACGACAAGTCAGGGAAGGTTTTCATTCTTTCACACACACGTGTGTGTGTGTGTGTGTGTGTGTGTGTGTGTGTGTGTGTGTGTGTGCTTCCTGTCCTCATTTGAAAATATCTCCTCTTCTTTCACTGCACTCATCCTTCTGCTTATATCAACGTCTTCCTCACCCTCCGTTTGTCAGACTCATGAGTGTCAGCCTCCTCTTCCTCCCTCTTTGTCCCTCTTCCTCTACACCTTTTGTGTATTTGTGTGTTGAGTTTCACTTCGCATCCGTTTCTTTCTAACATCCACTTGTGGGCTGGGGGACGTCTCCATGTGTCCTCGCTCTGCGATGGACGCCGCTGCCACAGACTGAGCTACAGCACAAACAACCGACAACAATGTCGCTAACAAGCTCAAAGCTAACGTTGGAAAGCTGTAAATAAGGACACAGAAGCTTCTGGCTGAACTCAGCTCGTTCAGGCCCATCATCAATCACTGCGTTCACATCTCTGCTTCACCTGCAACACGATGCATTCCAGCAGGCCGCTCTCCTCAAACGCTGCTGTAGACGTACAACTGCGCATAATAACCGTCATCATTTCTGGCTGCTAGGTAAATGCGACGCTTAATCTGTACTACCCCAACATCACCCTTTCACTGAAGTTATCGCGCTCATAAGTCTGTAATTTCATGGAAATTCTCTCTAAAAGTGGTACATAATCATCTCAAGCAGCCTCAGTTCGGTTCCAGCTGAGATGAAGTGCAGGTGTGGCGGGGGAGGTGGAGGAGGTGGAGGAGGTGGAGGAGGTGGAGGAGGCACCGCTGAGCTGATTCCCTTCCAGGGATGGCTCCATGTTTTGCCTTGTAAAACACTGATTTGTTTGAAAGACTCGCTGTGAAATATTCCAAATTATTGTTAAAGTAAACGGTGGAGCGGCTGCGTGACAGATGGAGGGGATGCAGGTGGGGGGGGGGGGGGGGGGGGCGGTGATGGACTGGGCCCCGGCATCATTAGCATTTGGCTGACAGGGACAGTATGGATTGGGGGGGGGCTCGCCGCCGACAAGTGCTGATGCAAGGAATCGAGCCCAGCAGCTCGCTGATAAACACATGAACACGAGGAGACGTTCACGTGTGCTTTCACACACACAAAAACAGGCCTGCTGCCACACACACACACACACACGCACGCACGCGCGCGCACACACACACACACACGCACACAAACACACACACGCACGCACGCACGCACACGCGCGCGCACACACACACACACACACACACACACAAACGCACACAAACGCACGCACGCACGCACGCACGCACACACGCACGCACACACGCACGCACACACGCACACACGCACACACACACACTCCTACGCGTCCTCAGACCTCCACAACAAACAGCTTCAGAGGGACTCCTGTAAACCTTCCTGTTCAGCGTCTGCAGTCACATTTTCTGTTGCTCGCTCAGCATTTAAATGGGCATCGACCTGAACGTTCAGGTTCTCGTCTCTCTGATGAAGATGATGAAGACTCTCTGTGCAGCCTCTACACTGGGCACACGTGTGCACTGCAGTATCGTATCTCCGTATGAATGAATGACTACGTTTCAAAAGGTGAGCTCAGGGAACGAAACGACGGCTGGGGGTCGGTACCAGTCGATGCCCAAACCTCCATCTTTCTGCAGCGTAGTAACGTGACGTCGCTTCTTTCTTGGCACCGAACACAATCATACAACCAGAGCTCGTTGGAAAGGACAGCAATTATCTGCATGAAGGTCAGAGTTCGCTTCAGTAGTTTCAAACAAACGAGCGACGCTGACGTTTCCTTTTTCACTTCCAGTGTTCGCCTTCCTCCATGTAGAACATTCCCTGGATCTGTGTTTCTGTCTTCCCTCTATTGTATGCAGGAGGAAGACGAGTTCTCAGCCTCAGCGGGTAATTCTGCTCTTCCTCTGATTACATACAGTACGTCTCTCTGCAGGTCTGCTCGGCCCAATTACTGCCTCCTCCTCTCAGGCCGGCCTGTCTTTGGCTGCTCGCTTCCAGCCAGAGACCCTGTGGCAGCACCGCTGGCAATTACTCCTCAGGAGAGGGAGACACACACACACACACACACACACACACACACACACACACACACACACACACACACACACACACACACACACACACACACACTGACTGACAGGTTGTCTAATTGCATCTCAAGAATTGATCATTAAAGTAGAAAAATTCTGGTGCCATCAAAGCGGTTTGTCAGTGTGTGTGTGTGTGTGTGTGTGTGTGTGTGTGTGTTCGTGCATGTGCACAAAGCCTTTGGCAAGTTATCTCACTGGGGAATCAAACTGGACAGTATGGTCCATCAAGGGCTCGTGAACATGAACACACTATCTTCCATGAGGCCTCACACACACGTCCTCATCATCATCATCATCATCATCATCATCATCATCATCATTTCTATCTGCAGTATCCTCCAAACAAAGCAGGACGACACTGAGGAAAGGAAACAGAAGACATTCTGAGGACAGTGTCTACAGAAGCACCAGCAGGTCAGAGGGCCGTTTGACTTTGTCCCATATTTTAGTTTAGAACCGAACATTTGCTGAAGGAATAAAACTCCTCCAGCCTCGGCTCTATTTTCATTTCTTACACATTTATTTTATGAGCGTGTGTTAGCAACAACTGCTAACACGCTAACAATTGTTCGACATGATAAACATTACCTGCTAACGTTAGCACGTTAACATTTTCATTCTCCGTTAGCACGCTGACATTAGCATTCAGATGAAAGCACTGCGCACATGAGAGCAGCGTCTCAGGCGTCCACAGTGACCGTGGACGTGTCCAGTGTTATGTCTTAATGTCCGCCAGAGGCCGTTTTCCATTTGATTGTTGTTTATTTTGACACGTTTTCTTGGTGTTTTAACCTGCAGGCCTGTAACACATCACACCAACGATTAAGATGAAGCCTTATAATTATCTCTGGCAGTGAGAGACGGACAGAAAGACAACCAGAGAGCGAGAGACACAAAACCAACAGTGTAAAGGAGAGAATGAAAGATGAAAGGAGGGTTTTTCTTCCCTGTTTGCAGGTCACACTTTCAGTTGTAAGTTTCATCAAATGTGCAGCGCAGTCACGTCACTGAATTCATGTGATTCAAACACAATAAGCTTGTTTCTTCTTCATGAACTCGTCTGAAGTCTTCGTTTAGCTCCATTCGCCTGGTTTCCACCAGCAGACCACACAGAGGCGGCTTCATCACGGCTCAAACCGCAGGCGAAATGAGCTGAAATGACTTCCACAGCGTCTCGGTTTCTGTGCTGCTGCTCCTGACGTCCCCATCGTTACGTCCACTGTCCGTCCACTGCATCGTGAGCCGCGTCTTCTTCAGGTGACGCTCACCTGAAGCTGCTTCCTGTTACAGTATGTTTTATGTCAGCATGGCTCCAGCAGCAAAGTATGAGCTTTAGTGTCATAACACCGCCAGACTTAAAACTCTGGAAGGGCCCGAGCGACACACGTAAACAGACATGCTTGTGTCACGCACGCACGCACGCACGCACGCACGCACGCACGCACGCACGCAGCCTGAAGCCACAGCTGAAATGTCACGGAGAGGCAGCCCGTTTAGGATGTTGCTGCTGTCCTTTTCCCGGCTCGATCCGCTGCTGGAGGGGGGAGCGGCAGGTTGAAATGCTGCTGCACGGTCTTTGTCGTCCTTTCAGAGGAAAACAGGCACTTTTTGTCTTCCCTTCTTGTCGGCTGCTTTTAGATGCAGTGAACCAGGCTGAATCCTGATTTGTTCAACTAGAATTCTCCTGATGCTGAAGACGTTTAGCTTTCACTGCCAATAAACAATGTTTTTATCCACGGATGATTTGAGCCACAGACGAGCGTATGAACCACCGTCCCAGTAATACTTGGCTGGCTGGCTGGCTGGTTCGGTTTGGTTTTGTCTTTCAGAAAATGAATCATTGCCCAAGTAGTTCAGGCCAGAGCGACTCGCTCGCTCAGTTCTTTCCCTTTTCCTCACTCCTGCATTAAACATTAAGGGGAACAGGCTAAATCCTGGGCTCCAACTAAACCATGACAACAGTCTTAGAGTTAACCAACAGTTCATTCATTCCTCTGCAGCACTTTGAGAAGGTCATCTATCATAATAAACATCAGATATTATAAATCCCAGCACTTTGCTTCCTCGGTGAACTCCATCTGAAGTTCATTTGTCAAAAGCCATGTTAATTGGTGCACTCCATCTTGTCTTCTGTGAGGGTGGAAACTAATCTATCACAGACAGCAACACAAAGAGCACACAGAGAGAATCACAAGGCCTCCAGAGCAAAGAAAAGGTTTGGAAACAACTCCGTTTACTGTGTTTCTCATGCAAACAGCCGACAGAAAAAAGCCTAATGCTTCCACAGAGAGTTACACACACGGCTGTGTGTGTGTGTGTGTGTGTGTGTGTGTGTGTGTGCGCGTGGTCTTCATAAGTGTGTTTTGAGGGTGAAAATTGAGATATAGTGTTGATGTGGAATGACACCGGTGGCCCTTCCTCTTTCTCACAAAGTCATCTGTCAGCAGTAAATCCCATCAGCCGTGACAGCGACCCCTGACAGCGTCCGGCTCTCAGGGACCTGCTTCACGCCAGGAATATTCATGGAGACCCCGACAAGCCGGCGGCAGACGCTAACAGACCACTCAATCAGGACGAGGGTGAGCGACACGACGGCACGCTGCGACAGACAGAAGGATCGTTCTTCAGCAGAAAATCCTCAGAGCCGCGCTTTGATGTGATCTCTTATTAAAAGTATTTATCTGAGGAAAGTCGGACACTGAAGCGACAACGCGTCACACGAAGGCACGCAGTATGTCAGCAGAGCAGCGGCCTCGATACTCTGATAGAAATCCAGAAGTATTTCTGAGCTCTCTTACGTTTTGCTGTCACATCTACATCTTGATCAGGAAATAAAGAGTGAGAATAACAGTGTGTGTCTGAGAGGCAGCAGCATCGTCTGCCTCCTGCTGACCTTTCAGACTCCCGTGAAAACAAACCGCCTCAGTCTGCTTCTTTCTGCTTTCTCCAGTATTCCCCGTCCAATCCGCATCGGCCTGCCAACAGATTTCCAGAAAGTTCCTTTGCATGGCATTTAGCCATCCGACCTCCAGCTCGCGTTTGTTAAAGGTCACATCCCTAAAAGCTTTCGGCTCCTCCGCTGTCACACCCCGTCTTGTTCCTCCTCTCTGGTGATGATGGGGTGCACATGCTGCTCACGTCTGCTCTCTGGGAGTTTTTCATGGCTTTCATGCAGCCAGTGTCCATGGTGACGATGCTGAGCGTCTTCTTGGTGATTTTTCTTCCATCTGATCTGCTTTTCGTCTGATGGAGGCTCACTTGTGCCACTCTCATTTCCCTCCATGTTGTTTTGGAGCAGCTCTGTAAAAAGGCCTTTTAAATTCAATTCCATGCGACTCGTTTTGTTTTTTCCATCCTCGGCCTGAAAGCCTCTGCAATCCCCCCAAACTTATTCCCCTCACCCCGCCTATCAATTCTCCTCTTCACAGTGTGACCGGCATGGAGGGTTTGATGAATGCATACTTCCTCTTTATATATTCATGACTATTTCCTGAAGTCTATTAGAAAGACATAACTTATTCAGGTGGGAGTTTAATTTGAAGTTCCCTCCATCTCTCCATCGCAGCGTCTCTCTCGCAGGATTTTCGACACACAAACATGGAGGAAAGCCCTGAAATGGATGCGGCGCTTTGTGGTCTACAGCAGGATCGCCCTCTGAGCTTTCCCCTAATTAAAGCATTATTCAGGAAGTCAATGCCAGGTCATGTACTGTTGAACAAGGTGAACCCTGGAGGAAGATGGCTGAGAGAGAAATGAGTGCTTCGTTAGTGGGTGAGAGAGTTTAAGAAGTACAGTAAGGACCTGAGGGGAGGCTGGTGCAGAGTAGACAGTGGAAATGTGTCTTTTATGAATTGAAGCTGTGAAAAGGAGGAATTACTGTGGAGGATAACGCTCTTCTTCTCCACATCACTGCACCTGAACCACACGGCGTTCAAAGACGTGAGAGAAACGTAAAAATAGGCCCTGAAGCAGCGTCAGTGCTTGTGTACAAACCTGAACTGGCTGGTTTCCAGTCATGAGAGTTTGCCCTGAGTGGAGGAACATCTGAGCCCACCCTGTGGAGGGAGACCTGCTCACTTCAGAGATAACAGCGTCGGGAGGCAAACGGTCCTGGCTGCCATTTGTAGCGCCGCTATCTGCGAGGCCATCCTTTTCTGTAACGGCCACATCCGTCCTCACGCTGATATTCCTGCTTTTGTTTGGCGGATTTGACAACATTAAGATTGTATCGGTCGCCTCGCCCAGCTCCCTGAAGGCCGCCTTCATTATTCAGCAGTCAAAGCTAGACATTCTTTCAGTAATGGGCCCAAACAGCCGGGGGGATTTAGCTGATCGTACTGTACACACAAAACCTTCCATTTTTAGGCTGCGCGGCACAAAGACTGACGACACTTTCTGATTCATGCTTAAGTCTTTCAAAGGACTCATACATATTCTAATTGAGACGGCGTTATTCCCTTTATCTGCTGTTTATTTTGTCTATTTGGAAGACAGACTGGGCCAGTGTTTGGTCCTTTAATCTGAGGCATACACTGCGCACACGTAGAGCTTATGTAACGGCAGACACGGACGGCGAGACGAGAGTCTCCACGAAAACTGAAGGTGACAGACGCAAAGTGAGAGTGTGGAGACGTAACTGCAGAGTTATGGGACAAGAAAGAGGAAGAAGCAAAAGAACAAGGCTGAAAATGACGTGAACGTGAGCGAGTGCAGAGTCCAACCTTCGTCAGATCAGTCAAACTGCATCCAAGTCAGAGTCGACAACCTCACACGCACACACACGTAAATAAACACTCACTAACACACACGCACAGCCTACAATGGCACAACCCTCAGCGTCCGCCCGAGGGTCTGGCTTCAGAAAATGTCATCGCAAATTGAGATCGCTAACAGTTTACGCCGCGCTGACATTTTCCAGCTGGCCGCTCACAAAGGTCAGGCTCCCCACCTGAAGGCAAAAGTGGAGGGAGATGGTCGCGTGGCCGCGGTCACTACTGAGATCTGGCAGCCTCGACGGTCAACTAGCAGTGCATTATTAACTGTGAGTGCCGGCGCTCGGGAGCCGTATTATGGGCTCAAAGTGAGGCTGCTGGCAGCTCGGCGCTCGCTAAGTGCCAAAGGTAAAAGGTGATGTTTGGCATCAAGACTGTCACTGAAGCATATGTTTGTCTTGTAATTGCTGCTGCTTTTGACAAGGACTCGAGGGGCCGTGTGACAGCAGAGCAAAGATCTCAGACGTCCGTCACCCCACTGAGTCACAGACTGTGACAAGTGGGCTAAAAAAAACACACATTTATCAGGACCCCCGAGAAGCTACAGGTGACGCTACTGCTTTGGATTAATATGAAATTCTTCTGTTATGCATGAATCATCTTTGAGAATATTGGCTGCAGATACATTTAACACAATAAAGCCAAGAAAAACCAGAATTCACAGACGATAGTAAATTAGAAAATGTGAAGAGAGAGAGGTGAGAGTCACATGTGCACATAAAAACATAGAATAAAAAGTGCTTTCCAGTCTGTCTCTGGTCACCAAGTCCAACTGTCCAAGTCAAACTGAGTCTCTATCAGCGACGCTCACACACGTCTCAGTCCTCAAACCCGCAGTCGGACTCGCGTGCTGCAGCACATAGAAGAACAAACTGAAGCCAGCAGCCTCCCACAGGTGACGGACCGTTACGCTCCAGCTCCATGGTTACCTTAAAGTGACACACACCCTTTGGCCAATCAGAACTGCAGGAGCTCCATTTCCTGATAGACATTAATTGTGCAGCAGCAGCTAAACTGTTTTGGCTAACATAATATCTTTTACATGAACGCTCCACATGGCAGCCTGCTTCACATTCAGCCGAGCAGACGTGCCGCGGTGTGTTCACAGGCAGACAGCGACCGGCCGTCATGCTCACGCTCATCTACAGCAGCAATCGCTGCTGTGCCGTGATTAAGTGTCACGGGTAATTTCCCTGCGACATACTGTAAATGTTACCTGATTAAAGAGGGTAGTCGTATTTATAACCTGCATGCATACGTGCAGGAGAACATGGCCTGCACGCTGCCATGACGTGCAGACACACACGCCTGCACCCGCCCACACAAAGATGGCGCTCTCCTGACGACAGACACACACAGGGTTGATGGTGTATAGCGTTCTGAAGGGCATCACCAGCGTCTCTGTCTCTCAGGTATCGAGCAGATAGCAGGGTAGCTGGAATGTCATCTGTCTCGCTGACAGGGACAAGCCTCCGTGACAGCAACAGTCAGCCGAGCAGCGCGGCGGCGAGGCTCTCAGTAATACGACCACTGCACCCACTCAACACAACAGCAATCCCTGACAACGAGCATCCTGGAGCACGGTGCACTGTACCTCTGTGGAAGCGTCACTTCAGCCCAGGATCTCATTCACGGAGCCTTCGAGGCACATCCTGTCTGTCTTCTCATTTCCTGTTGCTCTGTCTTCTGTACTGTCCACAGCAGGCTCAGAGGCTGTTGTGGTTTTATTCAAAGCACCTATGAGGACACTGCTGTCTGAACGGTTTGGGTCCTCCAAGCATTTTCAACTCTTTTCTTCCCTTTGATTGTGCTCCTCTTCCCACTGTTTAGCCTCACAACGCTTGCTCTGCTTCCTGTTTGAACCATTTATTGAAGCTGAAAACGATTTTTGTGGCACTGAACATATGATCCAACCAAGATTGCTAAATTGGGTTGAATTGTTCTGGCATCTGTGACAAAGTATTTGTAAAAACGGATAAATGAGGTCATATTATGCTCCGGGGATTAATGGAGGTCCTACTGAAAGCAGCTGAAAGATGTGTTCTACAAAGTCAATACAGTTTATCTGGTGACCAGAGCGCTGCCCACAGCAGCTGACCACAGACCAGCCTCCAACACGACAGTGCTGAAGAGTCAAACCAGTCAACGAGCATCTTTCCTTGATGTTTGAAGACTCTCTGTTCGTATGTAAAGTGTTCCTCTTTGCTCGCTGCTTTGGATTTGGGTGGACTGTGGTCACAGTCACAGAGCACTAAGGCCGAGGCTGTACAGTGCAACGTACATGTCGCACATGCTATGAAACAGCTGCCTGTGCAGTGGATGAACTGAACACAGCAGCAAGTGAAAATCCGGGTTGTTGAGCGACATGATGCTGAGAGGAGGAACAGCTCCTGTGAGTCCTGTTATCAGGTGATAAAGTTTTGGCCAATGACATGAAACTATTGCGAGCTGCTGAGGAACACGGAAATCTTTCGGATCCGTCTTTAGTTATTTCACCACTTCCCATGTTTGTTTGTGTAAATCACTAATCAGATAACAAAAACAGCCCTCAGATTTGATATCAGTCGATATTTCTCTCCTCACTGTCTTCAAGCAATGAAAGTCAGATGGCAGATTTCTCTGTTTGTCCCTGGGGTGGGACACACTCACACCTCCCAAGTCACGCACCAGTCTTCCTCCATAATAATAATAATACTGTGTGGATGTGGTGTGCAGCAGAGGTGCATGCCCCCCTGTTAAACATGTCTGTTGAAGTAATGAACTGCACTACTTGTGGTGGTTTTTACAGACGCTTGTGGTACAATTTTGTGGCCTGTGCTACATGCAGCCGTGGGTAAGGCCGATGAAAGACCCCAACTCTCTCATGCAGAACATTAGCTCAGTATTTTCCCGTTATATTCTGTCTTAGAGTCAGGGATCCTCTGAGAGATGCAATAAGGGACAAGAAAAAGACAGCATTTCACTGTAAAGTGTTTCATTTTGTTGCATGATTATGGACACTTTGGGACACAGAAGTATACAGCGTTGTTCTTCAGATGATCACATAAAGGAAGGCGGATGAGTTGACTCCAAAATCCCACCTGTGGGATGCTCTTGAGCAACACTTCAGTGCTGGGAAAATGTTTTACGGTCCAGCAGTGTGCTGTTACACTAGATAAACTATGCTTTTATGCTTTCCATCAAGCAATGAGGCGAAATAAGTAAAACTGAAGCTTCACGTTTGCACAGAAAAAGATAATTAAATTGTACATAAACTGACTTCTAGGTCAATGCAGTCACTGGGACACTTTGTTTTAAATGTCAGCTGAAAACAGTCTAAAATCAGTTCGGACTTGTGGGAATCAGAGTTCTGACGTCTGAAGCACAGGCTTTAGCTCTGACTGTGAGTCAGCTTTCTGTCTCTGCACACTAACCCAGGTTCAGGATCACACTCGTGACGCTGACCCTGACACTGATAGGCCGAGGCTGCTCTCCACCTGGCTCACCTGGTGGATCCGAGGCAGTCGTCTCTGTTTGAGCAAATGCAACAGAAGAATATGCACAAAAGACGTCGGCGCTGCAGAAAAACCTGCGCTCTGCCTCTAAAAAAGACATTAAAATGAACTATTCCACAGAACGTATTTGAAAGCAGCTGCAGATATATGATCCCAGCTCTAATG
Organism: Chaetodon trifascialis; assembly: GCF_039877785.1. NCBI lineage: Eukaryota > Metazoa > Chordata > Actinopteri > Chaetodontiformes > Chaetodontidae > Chaetodon > Chaetodon trifascialis. Next base: position 27,190,453 of record NC_092068.1, on the reverse strand, counting down.
TGTGTGTGTGTGTGCGTGTGTGTGTGTGTGTGTGTGTGTGTGTGTGTCATGTGTTTGTGTATCAGAGAACAGGAAAACGCTCGGATTTGGATTTTGGATGACATTCAAGGCAACCCCCACCTATCCATCTGGCAGTTCTATCTGCACTCGGTGCTGCGCTGCTGGGCCGTATGTGAGGGGACGTGATGGAGGGAGGATGGAGAGAAGCAGGAAGATGGACTGAGAAAACAAAACCGCCAAAGAGGCTGAAAAACAAGTTATGATCCGGGAAGAGTCAACAAATCCAGATCTATGCGGCAGGAATGAGTGAGCCAGCGCCATTTATCATTTCATCACTTTGCCATCATAGAAAAATAAAAATAGAAATCAATAAACTCTGCAGCCCTCGGGAAACGGCTGGTACTTTGCATTAATGAACTGACAGCCGGGTACTTCTCACCACACGCTCGATGCTTCCACGAGGCCGAGCAAACACCGCCAACAACGCTCACGTCTGATTTATTCACAGAGACGTTCGTTTCAGTCGGCCGCAGACACCAATATTGGCTACTCCAAAAAGAAAGAAAGAGAGAAAAAGTATTTCCTTGTGATAATTGCATTTCATTATTCTGTGAGTTCGTCTCAGGAGAGGACGGGACAGTGGTGACAAATGTGTTTGCCTGAGTGGCTGCAGAGCCAACGTTTCAGCAACGCTCAGGACTTTACCAACAGCCACTATCCAGAGGCTCTGCCCCCGAAGTCTGAGGCAAACACAAAGACGACGCTTTCGCTCCACCTTTCAGCATGAACTGCCATCTACGCTCATCTCTCAGGGGAGAGGGAAGGAAAAGGAAGCAAGGGGTCACAGGGGAAAGGCAGCGTCGCTAAGATAAAGCAAACATTCGAAGCTGTTCAATAAAAGAATGAGGACGGGAGGCTGGGACCTCCTAAACACAGCGAACACAAGCCACTGCCAATCACAAAGCTACATTAGCTCGCTGTACAGACCAATCGGGATTACATAAAGGGAGCTTCCTGTGCCTGGTTCAGAGCTTGTTTCTGTCATGGTTCATCTCTTCCTGGAAATACAGCAAACCACGGAGCTCCACGGCTTTCTATTAAATTCAGTGGAGCTCACTGCACGTCCTTGTACTTGAGGACTCGGAGGCGGTTTGTCTTTGTGAGCACCAACCAACATATCGATTCTGCCCAAGACATCTCCAGTTCATACCAGAGTCGAGGTCGAGGTTCACGACCACCAGCTGCACCAGTCTGAACATTGATGATCTGGAGCTGGTGGCTAATGGACGAGAACGATCTGCAGGCAGATCTTTACAGTTAAAGCCCAGAACTGAAACTGACTGTTGGAATGAAGAGCTCCAGCTCCAGCAGCAGGTCGTCTCCGATGATTGATGCCTGCACCGTCCACTGGCTGCCTGTTTCATCTGACTGTCCACGCAGCGGTGCAGTCCAGTGTGTTGTAGCGGGTCTACTGTGATGACCCCCGCACTCACTGACACGTGCATGTGTGTATCATCGGGATGAATCCTCCTGAAACTGTTTATTCTGAGCAACACCAGACTTCAACAGCCGAGAACATCTCCAGCCGAGCAGATCAGCAGGCTTCACATGGAAGAACTGTTGTGTTTCTGGACATGCTGCAGATCTTTATTACTATTATTATTATTATTTATTATCAGTTGATACTGTGATGAGCTAAGATTCAGTTTTTCTACAATGTTGTTCATGTCATACAAAGATCTGATGGTGTGTTTGGTCCATTCAGACAGTCAGCCTGAGACACCAGAGTCCATATAGAAGGTATGCAAGAGCATCTAACGACACTCAGAGTCTGTCCACGCAATAATGAACTTCATGTACAAAGACAGGATTTTACTAATCAACCTGATTATTGATTAGAAAACAGTTTCCATCAGCCCTCCTCTGAGCGGCCTCACGCGCATTCACCAGAAAAACGGACGAAACTCAATTTAACTGCACAGCGACCAACAGTAAGAGTCATGGACACCACGGCGGGTGAAACAGGTAACAAGAAGTCACTTCAACAGCAGAACAAACACGAGCTCCGCACACCTGCACGGTTTCAACACCGCAGAGCGCGCACGCGACGCGTTGCTCGGTAACAATGAACGGACTCACCTGTCCGAGCGTCCCGCTGGGCCTCGAGCGCCGCGAAGTCCTCAACGACCTCTTGCTCCACCAGACGCAGTTCACAGTAAATCCAGTCCTCTCAGCCTGTCTGGCCCAGTATAACCAGTCCACTCAGCCTCTCTGGCCCAGTAAATCCAGTCCACCTTCATGGCGGAAACGCAGGTATCACCTGGAGGATCCACGCACCTCGCAGTGAGGCCGCTAACGTTAGCCAGCTCAGCCTGCTTCATGGACGTCACACCTGTGAAACGTCAGGTGCTTTTCGCTCCTCCGTCTGATGTCTGTGGCAAACTCTTACAGAGGAAATGTTCCCTCCTCGCGCTTCTCTCCTCAAACCCGCTTCAGACACGCTGCTCACCGTTCAGGACTGCTTGTCCACAGGTGGAACAGTCCATTACCTGTGAAACGTGGGTGAGAACAGCTGTCCAAGTGGACGAGCCCACATTTACATGCAGACAGACTCATTTTGATCTATGACTGATTTTCATTCTGTTTGAGTGACAATAAAGAAAAAACGTTCGATAAATTTAAGAAAGGGAACAAATTCGTGAGACCGTTTGATGGAAGAGGCCGCAGGTAACTGCCCACCTGTGCCATGTAGTGAAACCTCTGCGTGGATGCTCTTATTACACTTATTTTTGGCATGAAAATGATTTTCCATCTAATCCAGCCGACTGCAGCTGCCTCCCTCCACCACAGACTTTGGAGGCACCTTTCGAGCTAACAGGTGTCGAGTGTTTGATGCTTAAAACATAAGTTTTTTCGTGGAGTTTCCCTTTGAAGCAGGCGGCGTTCAGTGTGGAGCTGCACAAAGAGTGGAGCCAGGATCACACACAGCAGCAGCAGCAGCAGCAGCAGCCCTTTGGAGATCTGCTCCTCGGTCAGTGACAACCTTCTCAGGCCTTCTCGGCCATATTGATGCATTCTGTTTGCTTTGCCAAACCAGCGAGAGGAACCCTAGCAGGAAAACACCTGAGCTCCTGTCCAGTGTGTGTGAGTGTGTGTGGGGGTGGGGTGGGGGTGGGGGGGGGCTCAGGTACACCAGGTTGTCAGTTCCCAGCTGTGGGTGTGCTCGCAGATGCTGAGAACTGAATCGCTGTGATTGGGTGAATGCGGCATGTGCTGAAGTGCTTTAAGTGGCGGGTGGACTGGAAAAGTGGCGTGCAGCTACGGTCCGTTCATGAAGAAGAATGAGCGCACTTGGTCCGTCCACCCCGGAAAATACAGGCAGACATAATTGGCGCTGTAACAAATGCACAGAGGCTCTCACATTCTGCTCCTCTTGACATGATCCATGTGATCGCCTGTGGCAAAGACGGGGTTAGAAATTATCTGTAGTTGCCACGGACTAAAATCCAAGGAAATGAAAATATAATTGATTTATGTGGGGAAAATGGCTTTTTTGCACAGCCGTTCACCTCTGGGATCAGCCCCTCCAAAAACCACAGCAAACTGCAGCGAATGAAGAGCTCGATCAGATACGAGCTGCAGGATGAGCGCGGTGGCGAAGCACGTGCTGCAGAGAGCACGGGAAGATTAGCACTGTGCAAAGAGGAGACAGACAGAACACACAATTCAAGAAGGTAACTATTGCTTGTGTATCAGCATGCAGGAAGCAGATGACAGGATCAATAGTTTCTGTTTCATTGATATGCTCAATGACTCCTCAATGACTGTAGCATCGCTGTCAGTACAGGCAGAGCGGCTCTGACGGGGCCTCTGGCTGAACGCGTCCTCTTGGCACTCCACACGTCTTAGTCTGACGCTAATTTGGGTTCAATACCGTCTCTGAGCTGCAGGCTGACCTCAGAAGTCCACCGGCTGTAAAGCAGCAGAGACACAGGTGACGGCTGACGTCAGCAGAAGAGGTGGGGCTGCACGGAGAATTCAGGAAGAAATCCTCCATCTTATCTGTCACAGCTCATTCTCAGAACACGTCAATATTCTGCATTAAAGAGGGAAAACTACAAAGATTGCATTGATGTATGAAAAAACATGAGAGCTGCTCAGGTGTGCACTCTCGTCTAGATAAATTCTTTACCAGGTGTGGAGATGTCTGCTTTTCAAAACTCACTGTCTGCCTGGAAATCTCCAATGGTCAACAACAACCTCCTTCTGCCAACTGGAACATCAACATAACACCTGCTCACACTCTGAGCCCTCGGTGAGGATGATGGTGTGTATCAAAGTCACTCAGCATCAAAGGCTGAAAGGGTTTATCCACAGGATGGAAACTTCTTGCTGTTCCACTCTATTTGCACATATGAGCGTGCAGTACTGTGAAACCTGCAGCTGTCAGTACTAATACTTCCTTTGGAGAGAGCAGAACTAACAGAGTACTGTCTGGCACCTACCTGCTCCTGCTGAAAGACTAAATATCTAAGAATTAATAATCGGTGCAGTAATCTTCCTGCTCACAGCTCCGTCATGCACCATCAAGGTCTTTGTGTGCGTCTACATTCTTTAGATTCTAATGTGTTGAGTTATGGGAAGTATTGTAAAGGATTGTCTATCAAATTAAGAGTAAAGAAGAAGAAAAAACACGGACTGCGTGCGAGTGCAGCGTCTTTCCTTTGTGTACAAACACTGAACATCTTCAACGATGGAAATCAAAACGAACATTTCATGGACACGTCACACACTGCACGGCTGCAGTAAAGACTAAACTACACTTCGCCGTTCTTGGCTGAAATCCCATTGATATTTTACGTGTTATCAATTCATCCTTCAGCCTCATGAATCCAACCACAAACTCTGGAGTCTCCTCGTCCTCATCCGAGCATCTGTGTTGTGCATTTCGTGGTCCCTCATGCATATTGTATGCACTGTTATACAACTCTGTCAGCCTCTCAAGCTCAACCACAGAGTCATACAAAGGCCTAAGTGATCGCTGGAGTGTTACAAAGGCCCATTTAAGGCGATCTCATGGTCCATAATGAGCGTCTTAGTTGGTGGTTTCCTCTATTTTGCTGGTTGGTGGTGAACAGAACGCAGCTAACAGTCCTGCAGAGTCTGTTTACCTCCCAACTCGGTGACTCCATGTTCTGCCTGAATCAGTATACATGAGATGCATAAACGTCTTTAGAAATGGAGCCCCTTTAATGAGAGAGGCTGGGGGGGTGGGGGGCATACAAAATGAAAGCTCCAACACTTGCTGGCGTGTTTGTCTAGTTGTGCCTGCTGTCTATGATGGACCCTGAGAGACCACGGGCTCCGGCATTTGCATTGCAAATAGGCCACATATATTTTTTCCAATACACGTTTAATTTCTCCACAGCGTGTCTCTGAGTGGCTCTGCGGAGAAGGTGGCACGTGTCTGCAGAGAGCGCCATGCTGAGGGCGCTGCCTATCAAACATAACCTTTATTCTCAGCGCTGCGTGCACGTTTGTGTTTGCACGTGTGTGTAAACCTCAGCCATCAGTTAGAGTGAAGCACAGAGGGGAACAACACACATCTCCTTTGAGCTCATGCTGCACAACGATCTCCCAAAAATTCATCCTGTTCTGTTAGAATCAGCAGCGACTATCAGCAGCATCCACACCAGCACAATCCACATTACTGCGTAGAAAACGCTTCATTCTGGAGGGTTCTTGTTATGTTTATCAGCAGACATTGTGCATGTCTGGAAATAATTGTCCTGGTGTTATCTGGTCGAGCACGGCCTGAACGACTGGTCTGCAGAGACAGAGATAAACCAGGGAGGAGAGGAGAGAGGAGCCTCTCATCAGGACCGGGGACAGGCCAAGTCCTCTCCACCACACTGTCACCACGAGGCGCCCACTCAGGTTCCTCCCATCAACTGCATTATTCTATAGAAATTGAGAAATAGGGTTACATTCATATTTTAATGGGAATATGTTGGCGAACCACTTCATGACAAAGGAGCTTGATTATGGTCCTTCACATTTGTTTCTGCAAGTATTCTGCTTTTCAGAGGGTTTTTCTCTGTGCTGCTGCACGTCAGCGCGCAGCTCGTTTACACTCTAAGAGAAACTGTAAGAACTGACATGACGTGGAAACACATCTGCTCTGTTCCCTGCATGACGTTAACCTGCTGTTACTGAAACAAACGCAGCTCACAGAGTGAAGAGTGTCCCGAGAAGAAAAAGCTCATTAGGCTTCTTCTAATTTCTTGGTCCACTGGCGTAGTCAAAAATAACTGCATGCGTGTCCGACTGTAATATTCCAGATTAATCAATCCCACAAACGCGTCTGATCGGCCGTGAAGAATGAGAACCGCTCCTATTGGTCGGTGCGCAGTGACACTGCAGAGCACTTCCTATTGGACGTGACCTTGTGTTGAACAGGCTGGAAGCAGAAAGTCTCGGTGTAAATTATTTCTCGACAAAGTGCTTTGGCAAACACTGGAGGAGTAATGGTGTGTTTCACCGAGACAAGACTAGCGCCTCTTTTACTCACAGGGTGAATGCACTGGACGCCATTTAGCGCTCATAAAAATTGCTTTTGGCTGCTGGCACCAGTCCGGGCTCCTTCAGTGGGTGGGACCCAAGATAAACACATGTGCTGTTAAGTGTTAGATAAAAGACATAAATAATTAAATATGCCTGCTGCATCGATAAACTGCAGACATCTTTTTCAGGTGTGCATCTCCATGTGAAATCATCTGAGCCGTATTCTGCTTTTTCTTCTGAAATGAGTAAAGCTGGCATCAAACCAGTGCAGTAATTGATTCACACAGCAGCTGCTCGGCTTCTCTCAACTGTTCAATGCTCAGGGTTCCAGTCCAGGATGAATATTATGTTTCTTACCGGATCTATGACATAATTGGGATAATTCTTTGTGCGCTAAGTGGTAGAAAAAAGATGTCGGGGGGGATTTTGGTGAAGAGAATTTGTAAAGAAGAGAAAAATGGAAAGAGAGGAGGAGAGAGGAGGAGGAGGAGGAAAGGGAGCAGCACAGATGCCAAGGTTTTCCAGTTCAGTGCACTGAAACACGAGCCAACACCACAATTAGGATGTCCGGGGAGATTGTTAAATAAGACATTTATCAGAGAAAACACTGCTGCCTGTGTCCTTTCACAAACCTGCAAACTTTAATAACATTCACTTTTATGGCATCTTTTACTGCGTCTGTGTGGAAGAACAGAGGCGGCTCCTGAGCTCAGAGACGCTCTGTGTGTTTGTGCATGTGACCAGGTAACCCTGCACACACACACACGCACACACACACACACACACACACACACACACACACACACACACACACACACGCCGCGGCCTGCTGAGATCAATTCTACATCCCTGCACTACCTTCAGCTGACCTTGTGCTGTTACAGCTCGTGAAATAGTGTCTCAAGTCTGCTTGAGACGGCACAAAAAGACAGTAATGAAACACAAATGCACACTGCGTAAAATGACATTTCCTCTAATTATATTAATGTACACTGACAAACCACACAGTGTCACAGTCTCTAATTCATTCAGCTGCAGAGAGAAAGACTTCTTTATCTGAACCAGCCTCACAGCACACATAGAATATCTTACTGCCTTTTAGCAGCTTGCTTTTTCATCCGTTCCCATTTTAATTTGCTGTTGGTGCTGTTTGCTATTAATGCAAACTCAGCAGCTTGTCCATATTTACTTGTAGCCTTGATAAATTTGGGATAATGCACATTTCTGCAGGACTAATTCCACCACTACAACAGCAGAGCCAGACTTGAGAATTCACAGCATATAATTTATGACTTTCACTTTCTTCTTTTTGGTGCTTGATCACTGAAAATCAAAACGTTTAAAATGTAAGAAAAACACAAACACAAATCCAGTTTCTGTTTCTGTGGATACGGATTGAGACACAGGACCGAAGGCGTTTCTGCCAGGATGACCGTGGTCACTGCAGGACCAGTCTTCCTCCGTCACAGCAGTCTCAGCTGCAGAGGGGACACTGCTGGATTTTGCTCGTTAGGTGACGCTCCCTTGCTGTTTGCAGACGCCTCCTCTGCAGTCAGAGAGGATTTGATGTTAATGTAGCTCAGATGTCAGACCTTCAGGCTCGTGCATACGCTGCGTTTTTATGTGTGTTTTAGTTGCCTCCATGCAGGTCCACGTCTCTGGGAGCAGCACAGTATGGAGGGACAGAGTGCAGAGAAGAGACACAGATGACAGATGAGAATCTCTTCCTCTCTTTTTCCCTCTCTCTGCGTCTCTTTACTCTTCATTTCAATTCATGTCATTGGAGCTTCCTGTCTCAGAGGGAATTCACCATCTGGCACTCTGGATTTTGAGGCTCTATAAAATATATTAAAAAAAACAGTCTCACGAATCACCACAGCACACGATGTCACGTTGCATTTGTTAACCTACCTCATGTTTTTCACTAATATCCCCATTTTACTGATTTGCTGAGTTTCAAAGTGCAGCAGCTCTGTGTTTTAAACGTGCAGGGAAACAGAGACGGTGTGAAAGAGCTTATTGACCTGTCCAAGCCTGACAGTTGGACTTTGTCTTCCAGCTTTATTTCTCATAAGAGCACAGTGTGAGAGCTGGAGGGCAGATATGAGGCGGGCAGAGAGCAGCATACAGTATGAGCGTACAGTTGATTCCTTATCTAATGGAGAAACATTGGCTCTTCTTGGCCTTAATGGTTCCTTCCATTAGCTCCCAGTCATGCCGCCTCGTGCCTCTGCAGGAGTAATGGCCTGCAGTTACACATATCTCTTATTGAAATGGCTTTATCAGTGTGTGTGTGTGTGTGTGTGTGTGTGTGTGTGTGTGTGTGTGTGTGTTTCTATTTTTGAGCATGCGGTTTGACAAGTGTGTGTATTTCTGAGCCAGTGCATCCCTCTGTGGGGGAGGCTGATTCTTTCCTGACTGTCATAGTTACTGATTGATTCATTACATTCATGTTTTATTTGCTTTCCTGCTCACACGTGTGCAAAAAATAAGAAAAAATAAACAGCTGCATCTTTGAATATTTATGTGGGTGTGTTTTATATGATGCATTATGTATGTTTACAGCTTATATGACCATTTCCAAATGCATGGATGTCGACTGAAATGTTTGGATCAATTCTCACATTAAAGGCAGCTGCTGGTTACCGTTCATTTCTTTTTTCACAACATGACGATACATCAGCAGCTGTCAAACTTACTGCATGTATGATTTTTAAAATATATATCAAATAAGGGAGGAAACGCTGGCTCAGGGAGAAACCACCAAATCACAATCGGAAGCTTCTTGATTGCAAAAAGTGAAAGTATTTATTCATGTCTTCTGACGCACACACATGAAAAACAGTAAAAGATGGTGATGAGAGTCGCGGGTCCAGATCAGGACCTGCTCAGGCCTGGTTATGGTCCACTAAGACCGTGTCTCAGTCACACAGTCAGTATCTGGCAGCCGATCGGTGACATCATGCTGAATTTGCATTGCAAACACGACTAAATCAAATACAGCATGATCATCAGTTATTGTCTTATGAGCACCCAGGCAGGCTCACACACACACACACACACACACACACACACACACACACACACACACACCCTCCTCCACATTGATAAGCATCCCATGAAGTACCAAACCAATATTTCTGAAAGTGCATATGCTGCATAACTTTGTTTGACGGCTAAGTAATTAAAGTCATCCAAGCACAGGCTGCATATCAAACGGCGGCTCTGCGTAACACATGGCGCGGCCCAAATTAAATGAATTAAAAGCGAATCTGTTTTGAGAGCGGCGCTCTCAAGCGAATCCTCCATGCACACTCGAGTTTTTTTGGAGCAGGATGCATATGCAATATTAATACGGGTACACAGCACAGACACATGCATCTAAACACACACACACACACACACACACACACACACACACACACACACACACACACACTGTTTAACATGCTCTGTATAGTGGAAATGATCACGATTCAGTGAGTCGCGTTAGCTGCTCACTGTGTGGTGCTTTCGCTGGCACACAGCCAACACACAGATGTGTTTGCCGAGCATGAAGCAGAGCCGCAGATACAAAACTCACCAGCAGAAAACTCTGCTGCTGACTTTTTCTGCGTCTGTGAATCGTTTTTAGGAAACCCTGAAGCCAAGAACGAGGGTCAGAAAGGTTAGCTACCACGATGGCCAACGGTCATGCTAAAACGTACCGTCAGAAGTTTTCATCACAAATCATCGCCTTCCTGCGCTTCACCCTTTGGTTCATCGTTTCGGCTTATGGCACACCAATGGTTGAGTCTTATCACTCAGATAAAGCCACTGAACTCTACCTGTGCAGCAGCAAATGCAAACAGACAAAATCAGACACCAGCAGGTGGAGGACGGTGAACATCGAGCTGCAGTCCTGCAGGACCAAAACCAGATTGAGCAGAGAACCAAGTGGACTTACACTGATCAGATGGACAGAAACCAGATTCCAGATGAACGATCATTTGCTCAACATTCGCTGGGTGAGTAGATAACTGCTTGCTAACATGATAACCATGAAGTTAAGTGTGATAATATCAAGACATCAGTACTTTAAGTCACTGATCTGTGTCCTTCTTCAACCACTGACTGAACGGCCTCATAGGCAGCCGACAGGTGCAGGGGGAACTGTGCAGACTCACAGGCTGCTGCTGCCCACCACAGGGAACATGCCACCCTCAGACTCACCTGGCTTCTCCAGTCAGCAGCAGTTCAGAACCATGAACTTAACTGGAGATGAAAATTGAGCTGAAGAATGACCTGCAGGGGGAGCATCTGGCGGCCTGCCTCAGGCCGTCCATCAGTGCCTCCCCGGCTGAGATGTTCCCACACAGAGCTGCAGAGCTCCGAACAGAGCTGCAGGCTCACATCGCAGCACCTGCTGCACAATACGTGACCAAGCGTGCAGCCCCGTGGCGGATTTGTCATTGTGCTTTGCTTCTATTTATTTTTCATGGAAGCAGTAGTAAAGTTGACATAATATCTAATAAGTCCTCAGCTGGAATCATATTTCACCATATGGCAATATTCTTCTGACTTAATCACAACATTATTTGAATGAAATCTGGTTTCATCGTAACATTGTCGTTGTCTGAACGGCCAACATGAGAAGTCTTTGTGTTTCTGACCCTGCTGTTAAAACCCTGCTGAACAAGAGCAGCTCTGTTCTCTGGATCCACAAACCTGTGATATGATTATGGCTTATCACACCGCAGTAATTGGCAATTAAGTGGGGAATGTGAACAGTGAAGATGGGCTTTTTCAGCCTTGTTCTGAGTCAGGATAAACTCTTATTCTGGACTGTCATGGTGCGTTCTTCAGAGTTTTCCAATTGGTCCTGAATGTCGTCTCTGGGGGTTACTATTAGAGTGATCCTGGGCCTGGTGGAGTGTGCTGAGAAACAGTGAGGATGCTTCTTATATCTAAAAAATAAATTTTTTCCAAAGCCATTAGACATCTCATGTTGTGAGTATGAGTCTATTAAACTGCCGTCATCATCCTTTCATCAACATGACGTTAGCTTAGCCACACCATCCACTTTGGTAACCTCTGCTCTCCCTCTTATCAGAACCAATGGTCACGGCCACCGCCCATCCAGGGCGTCACCAAACATCCAGCAGCACCCATTCACAAGGAGGCGTGAGAGGCGAAACCCACCCCTCACTGTGCACGTTACTGAGCGCTCAGGGCCAACCATCACTGCACAAAACACACAGAACTCTTCACATTTCTGCTCTTTGTCGCAGCCGTTTTATTTTTCCATCTGTGAGGCCGACACACCATCGAGTCGGACCCACAAAGCATTAAGGGGATTCCCAAACATGTTTTATTAAAGTCCTCTCCTCATGCCCTCTCTCATCTGTTAATCTGAGTCATCCCACTCTCCCCTTCTGTTTCGTCCCTCCTTTGCACTGCTGGGACACGGCGCTGTCTCGCTTGCCCACCCTTTACTCTGTCTTCCTTGCCTGTGTTCTGCATCCTTCCTCCTCCCTATCTTGCTCTCTCAGTGAAGCCCCCCCTCGTCTCATTTTCTCCCTCTGTTTCCACAGTGAGCTCCGCTCTGCCTCCTCGCCATCGTCATTCTCGCTGATGGAGGGGTGCAGAGGGGAGATATACGTGGGAAGCACATCTGGGTTACTCATGTGCAGCAGTGATAGGAGTGTATTGTGTAGGCGGATGATGTCTGTGTGTGTTTTCGTATGCATGTGTTTGTGTGTGTGTACGCGTGTGTGGGGATGCGTTTAAGTGGAGCAGCGATAGGGGTAGCAGCAGCCATTGGGGCTTCAAATGAGCCTCCCCCTCCACGTTGTCTTAAAGCAGCTTAGCACTGCATCTCTCTGCTTTCTCTCTCGCTCTCTCCTCCTCTTCCTCTGTGCCTCTCACTCTGTGTCGATGTCTTTCACTGGCTCATTGTTGCATGACTATTTCTAACCACCACAGTCCAGAGAGAGTTGGGCAAGAAGCTGCATCCCGGGGAGCTGAAGGCTGTACGTGACTGTTTGTTTGGAGAGTAACGAGGCAGTTTGCATGTTAGCCCATCCACTCTGCAGGCTCCTGTTTCATGTGCGCAGAGGTAATCTACGTCTTGTGATTTTTTTAGGGCATGTAAGAGGAGAAATATTGGTTTTAGGGGAAAATTGCTCCAAGCTGTGCTACCTCATTAAGAGGGGTCATACATATTTAAGGCTTTAAGATTTGGGCCATGCAGTAATCTGATTTGCAGCTTAGCAGGGATGCAAACTCATAACGCAAGGCAAATCAAAAACTATCGGCGGGTGAGGTGGCTAACACGCTCAGAGGTGACATAATTTATTTTTAAAAACAACTAAACAAAATGTGCCCTGCTTCTCCAGCACGTGGACTTTGGCTAAAATAAGGTTGAATAAGCCTTTTTTATAAGATTTATTGTAAACAGAACTGCTTCATATGCCGGGTGGATATTGGCTAACCGTGATCAGTGAACATAAAACATCTGAATAACCTGTGGATGAGCATGACTCCTGGCCAATCACAGAGCTGCAGGTGAGTCTTACTGTATACATGAGTGAGAAAATACAGATGATCTGACAGTGTTTATTATGAACGTCAACATGGAGAAATATTTGAGTCATGTTGTGGAAGGAGGAGTACACAAGCAGGACTGCACACAGAAACTGTCATTATCGTGTGAAAAGTCATCAGTATCACTTGGCCCCTGCACGTCAAGAGGAAAAAAACTGTGTGGTTAATGCTGTAAGTGGTGTCTTATTGTAAGATAAGGATTATTTTATTATTTTTTGTTTAGCTGTTAGTAATGTAATGACACGTTCATCTCATAGATAAATAGCAACTTCATACTAATCATTTTATGTAACTTGCAGATTACATGTTAAACTGAACAATATTTGTTTTTCTTCAGCAGGTAAAGAGTCAGGGGGGACATCAGCAGCTGTGGGTCCAGTGCTTCCAGAGGGTGACAGAGCTCAACCCAGAGCGACACAGTCGACGTGCGACTCCAGCTGAGAAGCTTGTTAGAGCAATGTCCGCCATCAATGAGAGGCCGTTACTCGAGCAGGAAACCAAACTGACAGCGAGTTTCTTTGCAATGTGTGTTTTCCAGCCAGAGTATCTGTGTTTGGTCATGGGATCGGCTGTCTGCGGGCCTGCGTTTGTATTTCCATCCACCTATAAAACCCAGCAGCTCGCAGAGCACGTGTGTGGGAATGTGAGCAGAAAACGGCGGCTAGCTGACGCTGAGTGGGAGTGATTGGTCTCGGCAGGCTGTGTGTGCAGCTAGTGGGGCGCTGAAGTAACGGCTGCTGGCTGGTCAGCTGACAGGCTTGGGTGTAAGGAGTGAGGATGGGTTTGGAGGATGAAGACGAGCAGCACGTATGCAACGTTTGACACCATTTAAAAGCTCCCTACATGCTGTTAGACAGTTTATTATGTTCCTGTCAGAGCAGCAGTAGCTGTAACATAATACTGTCTTTATCAGGGTGGAGGTGGTCACTTTTTCATGGCACTGTTCTTTCCAGCGCCACAGAGCAGATCAGCTGACACACACTGCACACTGTATATGGTTCCATCAGGGAAGTGACGGTGAACTAAACACCACACGGCACATAGATTTATCAACACATCGAAGTCCCGTGGTGGTACGAAGACGTTCTCGTCCTCTTTGAACATCAGTGCTTTTAAAAAAGACTCTTCTCGTTTATTACATGTTAGATTACAAACCCCCGGGGAGAATATTGCTTTATGTTGCCTCTCTTCTCTTTGGCCTTCAACAATCTGTAAAAGCTTAACATCAGGATTAAACCACTATCACTTTGTTTGTCTTTAACAGCACATCACACAAGTGTTAGCCATCGGCATCCTGTCAGCACCTGATGGGAGCTGTGGTTGTGGAATAATCACATTTACAGACAGAAAAATCCCTGAATCATGTTTCAGCTTTTCAGAAACACTGATGAAACAACCCTGTCTGACAATGAGACACAGAAGCTGGTGGACCAAAGAGACAGGAGACGGGGCTTTGCACTCTTTACAGCTTCTGCTTCTGTTTCCAAAAGTTTGGGTTTGAAACGCGTTTAGAAACACAAAAGACCACAAAAGGAAATTTGAGCACGTGCTCTGATGCACCTTCATCCCCGCTGACGCATGGCTGATGGACGTGGTCGCAGAGGGAGGATGAAAGTCAGGACACACACACACACACACACACACACACACACACACACACACACACACACACACACACACACGCACACACACACACGGGCGCGGTGGTAAGTGTCTGTCCTGGCCTTCAACCTCTCGTGTGGTGCATCATACCCAGGTGGCCACACTCTGCTCTGTGGCTGACTAATGGCCCCCGTACAGCAGCACGGGACCCCATCCATCACAGCTATGCAGGGGATGTCACACGAGCAGGTATATGCACACACACGCACACACAAATTCACAGCCATGCATGCGTGCTGGAAACACCAACATAAAGTGTGAGTAAGGTCTTCGGCCAGAACAGATTCAACATGGCTTCAGCTGTACTGGAACAGCAACATTCCCTCCTCCGATGCTTTGACCATCGCCCTGAAGTGCTCTCTAACACGCGGGTCTGAAACCTCCCATAGGTGCCTGCTTAGGTTGATGATGATGATTCTGAAGGTCACAGCATATGATTCATCATTTTCATGCTCATGGAAGCATTCAGTGAACCCTTGTGCTCTGTGGGTGTGGAGGAGACCCCTCCCATCACAATCACTCAGAACAACTTGTATTGATGTGCAGCGACTCTTCCTTTTAAAGGGGACAAGACCCCAAACCATACCAGCAAGGTGCCTCCACAGCAGAGCAGATCCACACACACACACACACACACACACACACACACACACACACACACACCTCGCCCACTTGAGGAGAAAATGGTGAAGGGTGACTCATCCGATCTTTGCAGACCACTGCTGATGGTTAGTGGCCCGGTGAACTCTCAGATGTGCATTCATCTCTGTAATGAGGGCTTCATGCACTGCGGCCCTGTGATAAAACCCTCTGTGTCACTGTCGATGGACTGTTCTCGCAGATCTGCATTGATATTCTCACCTGAGGAAGAGCTGCTCGTCTCTTTTTCCTCACGTATCCCAGTAATGCACCATCATCACCATCATCACCATCATCAAATGCACCCCGTCCATCACAGTCGCTCATCCTATTGATCTCTTTCATGGATCTAAATGCAGATGTCTCTTCAGTCGCTGTTCCCGTTGAAACATGAGCCGGTTGAGCAGCCTTTGGGACTGAAGCTCCTGCCATCCGTGCTCCAACAATGAGCCCTCTTTCTAAGTCACTTCCATCTTTTCCTCTTCCCACCGTGATGCATCAGAGCAGCTGTGCCTGATCAGCATGTTTCATACATGTCACAGAGCATGATTGGATGTTAGCTGCAGGTAACGTGGAAGCCTCGACACCTGTAATGTCCTCCACGTCTTTGTTCACATTTTTCCTTGAATTTGTCACCAAAAGGCAAACACATCATGCATAAAAGATCAAGTATTGAAACTTCAGCAGTGTTTGGGTAACAAGAAGAACAGGAAAGTGGGTCACGTTTGTGGAGAACACACAAGCTGCGTGTCATGTCAGTGTTTATCTGCTGTGATTGGTTCTATTCCTAGCCCTGTGCGTTCGCTCGTCAGCTGGCATGGGAGTCATTTATTACCATTTGCCTTGTCAGTCGAGCCCCGGATCCCCTCCATCCATCTCCCACGGCCGGCAGCACTGTCCTCCTCAACCCCCCCGTCCCGAGCCCTCGCTGCCTGCATAACTCTATGTTCAGCATTCAAACCTGCAGCTGAGGAGACACTCTGATAACTATTCAGCAGGCGACACGCCACACCGTGAGCCAGGCTGGCATGACACCAGATGGATGGCATGGAGTGACTGAGAGGGAGAGGTGGAAGTGAGAGCAGGGAGGAAAGAAGGAAAGGTCATCAGAGGGTAAGATACATGAGAAGAGGAGGAGGAGGGACAGAGGAGGAAGATGACAGAAGAAAGATGAGAGAGATGAGAGGAAGAATTCCAGCCGAGGAGAAAAATGGAAAACAGACTGGAAGAACATGGAGGTGGAGGTTGGTGGTGGAGAGCCCAAGATCTCCAAACACAACGCTAATTGGAGCAGAGTTTGATATGAGGCTGACGTCTAACAACTTGTGCATCTGCAGTTTGGCATTGTGTCTGAGAGAGAGAGGCGGTGTGGAGAGGGAGGAGCGAGGAAGAGGAGCAAACAGGAAAGTGCAAACTAAGCAGACATCACAGGAGTGAGAGCGTGCCCAGACAATATGAACGCTGTGTGACGGCTCCTTCTGGGATCTGATTAGCAAAAGCTTCAGATTTCGACGTTTAGCTTTGGTTTCTTCGCCGTCAACCTGGAAGACGGATTTTATCAAGCCGACTCGAGTTTTTGGTCCTTCATCCAAATCTAGCTCAGGACATCATGTGCCTTCAAGTGGTATGAATCACATATCACAAGTCTTATTCATGACTGCTTAAGACAGAAAAAAGCAGATCACTGTTTATGATCAGTGCAGACAAAAGTCAGAAAAAAGAAAAACACGGTTATGAAAAGACTTTTTTCTCTTGTTCAAACAAGCTGATGTAACCACAGAATCCATCAGAAGTGGAGATGCTCGTTGATGCTGCTGAAAGGCCGACGCCCACACCGATGAGGTCAGCGCACGTCTTCACTGGATGACGGGCATCACCGTCCTATTTCCAGCAGAAACGTGCAGAGCTGCTAAAGAAAGGCAGCAGTTTGAAGCAGTTAGCGACCCCGTTAGGCCCGACAACCAAACCTGAACGGCATTTTATATGTCTGTGCTGCATGAGCGTCGTTTAGCTTTCCAGTTTAATCGGCGCCCGTGCACATACGTTGGCACCCTTTACCAAATTCCCCCGCTGGGATCAATAATGTTTATCTTATCTTAGACTAACACTTGATTATTGGCCCAGTAAAATGACACAGGCCCACAGAGAGCTCATTATCAGCGGAGACGTAACTGCGTGCCAGTGTCTCAAAAGCTGAATGCAGTGGTGGAAACAGATGTGCTGGATGTGTGCGGAGGGTCGGCGTGGCGTACCGTGGGCCGCCTCGGTGCTGCTGTTTGCATCCTCCATCCAGGCTGCGGGAATACTGCAGCCGAAGCACGGAGAGGGCGCACAGAAGAGCTTTTACCGACCTGCTGTACCTCACAACACTACACGACATGCTCCAGACTGCTTTTCAGGGCTGAGTGCTCGTCATGCAATACCGTCGGGTGAGGAATGATCCCAGAGTGAATCACGCTGAGAGGTAAGGCCAGGTGTTCAGGTTCTGCATCTCTCATCAGTAATTAAGACCGGACCCCTCGGGCCTTCACACCCCATAGAGGAGAAGCTGGAGAGGGAGAGAGAGGGGGAGTGCAGGCCGGGTCTACTCCTGCTCAGCTTTGAGACTCGTCAAGCGTGACTCACACCATTCCCTTGTCCCATTTATACTTATCTCTGAAATGCATAGTCACCGGCGTCTCTCTTGAGCTCTCCCATTCCTGGAATCCATAACACTTACATTCTTGAAAGTCACCAGTTTCATGAGATTGCACACAGACTCCATCGTCACTGCTCCATTACCACCAATCTCTCCTGAATGCTGGCTGAACAATTGGAGTTTTCACACATGTTAAAAACTATTAGTTGTGGCGTATAATATCATTTTCTTGGCTGACTTGGAGGATGATACAACAGTGCGTCAGAGCTGGAGCGACATCAGTGCTTGAGGTGTATTCTTAGACAGGAAAGCGCATGCGAGCCCTTTCTGCTCTTTAATGAAAGCACTCTGCCTCCTCGCCTGCCCAGCTCTGCCCACTTTGTCATTTAGGTCCTCGAGTGAAACACGAGTGTACGCAATGACAAACAGAGCTAACAGAGGGAGCACGGCAAGACGTCATGTGCACAGTTCACACCAGTGTCTGCAGCATATGACTCTCCCGAAGCTCACACCTGTTCTGGGGACTCCATCACGGTCATCATAGGCAGGTTTCTCTTTATATGGCAGCTGAAAATCATACTGTTCCTAAAGGCAGAGGATGGTGGAAGAACAAATTTCATAACACGGAGAAAAAAGTGGAGAGAGAGCACTCGTGTAGTTTATATGTGAGGAGCTGAAAGAGTAGAAAAAAGGAGCACACACACATTCATGCGCCTCCTAATTCGTCTCCCAGAGGACAGAGTGGCCTGGATCACCTCATGCAGATGGTGCACAGTCAAAACACTGCAAACACACTCCAACACACACGCTGGCATTTCACACGTGCATTCGCTTTGCTCAAATTTCGATTTTTAATAAACTCCCAGCATCCGTCCAACTTAGTGATCCGCTTTCCACTTGATAAAAAGAAAGTGAGGAGGACGGGCAGAGGAGACGCTCGCTGTCCATCTGCTGAGAGGTAATTATTAAATTATTGAGCCATTCAGGGTGTTTAAACTTTCATGGCCAGCCATTAGCATCCAAGCCAGCAGAAGTAGGCTGGAAAAGGCAGCGTGCTGCCCTGGCTAGTGGATGAACAATATGGGGAGATGGGGGATTGAGAGAGAGGGAGGGAGGGAGAGGTAGCAAGTGGAGGAGGCCAGTGAGGATGAAGATGACCTAGATAAACATGTATTGCACGACATTCCCTCCTCCTCCTCCTCCTCCTCCTCTTTCTTTACATCCTCTTGTTTTTCGTCATGTTGCCTCACCTCCTCCTCATTGTCATCACTGCTATACTTTTCCTCCTCTGCTGCCCTCCTCCTCCTCCTCCTCCTCCTCCTCCTCCTCCTCCTCCTCCTCTCCCTCTGGATGAGTAGAAGTGAACACGGCATGGTCTCACAGAATATAACATGAGCTGAGCTGCACGTGGCCGTGCTGTGCGCAGTACCTGCCTGCTCACACTGCATGCCAGCGCGATGGGAGGCAAACGAAAGGCGGGGGGCTGGAGTGAGAGGAATGGAGGTTGGAGGTAGAGAGAGGATGGTCAGGTGGTGCGATCATTTGAAGAAAAACACCAGTGATTCATGGGAAGTGTGGGTGCGTGCATGCATGCAGTGCGTTGTGTGTATTGCTTTACGTGCTGTGCACCTTGCTTCACATGCAATTTCAGCCTGAGTTAACACTGACGCAGTATTAGGACACTGTCATTACATATAAAGACACACACACACACACACACACACACACACACACACACACACACCACACTTCCAACTGAATTATCATTACAGGCCGATCCAAAGTTTCTGCCTCCTCTTCCTCCTTCTTTCTTCATGTAATAATAATGAGTTGTGTCAGAATTTCAAAGCTGAGCCCAGTTTAGCTTTTTTACCCTCTCAGTCTTCACTTTTCGGGCTTTTTGTGGCGCCCATCACCGCACGTACCTGAAGTGCCTTCATGACATCTTCTCCTCACTCTAGCACAGCTGCATTCAAAAGGTTCACCTTTCACTGTCAGGTTTGACGCTCTGCAGCACCCATACATTTCTTTAAGAGCTGTGCCTTCCTGTCACTCAGCTGTGTGTTGATACCACCATGAGGTCAAAGGTCACAGGCTCTTATGGCACCAATCAGCACAGATGTGACTTACTGTAGCTTAGGTTTAAGCTTTTGCCTTTCGGCTTAACACGTGTGATAACATGTTAGCGGAGTGCTCGCCCTGCAGCACATTTCCACATGGTGGTGGTGGCCCACCATCACCTCATCATGAGCCATATGGTGCATCGTCCTTCGCTGAAGTCTATGGGGATACAGCTGAGAAGCTTCATGAGCAGTCTTTCCTTTCACACTGACGTGAATCAGTTACTGTAGCCGAATGCTTGAGCCCGTTTAACAGTCACCTCAGTTTGAAGGCTGCATGAAGGCGCCGGAGAGTCTGCTGAGGAGTTAGAGTTTATCTCAGAACTTATCTTGGAGTGCTTGTGGATCCCTCAGGGACAGACGGAGAAAGCTGCACAGGTAGAGGATGCAGAGACTGCCCTGAACACCTTTTACCACCATGACTCTGGCTACAAGTCTGTGAAAATGCAGCCAGACCAGAGCGCCATGACGGAGCAAAGATGAAGGAAATCAGGCTGTTTTTTCATGGCAGCCGGCTCGAGTGTGATTGCTCTTAACCAAGTGTGACAGAGAGTGAAGCATAAGGGAACAGCTTGCTCTGATTATTTTCAGCTGAAGAAATGCAACAAGACGGGAAAAAAGTTAATAATTCAGCGCTTAGCAGACTCATGATAGCAGGTTAAAGTGACTTCATGTGTCTTATCTCAGACATATTCTTTGTTTTATTGAGTTATTTGTATGATCAAAGGTGTGAAAATAAGAGTGTTCAGCGTGTGGACAGCAGGTCAAACAGCTCGGACGCTCTCTGCTGCAGTGTCTCATGCTGACCCTGGAGGTCGCGGCCTTTAGCCTTTGACATTAATGATCACGCTGTGTGATTTAAGGGGCTTTTCAGTTCAATTGCGACACATAATGGTCCATATAATCTATAGCCGCCCCCGGGATCCGTCACCCGGTTTGTTTTTGTAATCATCACTGCTGTGAGCCTACACCTTCAACCTGTTAATACGCAAAACGAAAGTTGATTTGATTGTCTCTATGACTAACACGGTTAAGGGATGAAACACAACACGGCATCCATCATCATTATCCAGCAAAGTCCTGTTTGACAGCCTGAATGAGCAACTCCAGGAAATTAGTGCATTGCTGTTAATGGGCTTAATGATGCCACAGCAGTACACATGTAATGGAATTTAAGTGAGAGCTGCAGATATAACATACAGGCTGCTGTATGTGACGTTCACGACACTGCCGGGGGTTCAGGGGGGCCGAGGAGTCACTTCATAATAACACTTATATACACACATGAACAGAACGACGGACAGTGTTTGGTGTCGATGAGGAGGATGACAGCTCAGTTCTTCATGCTGCTAATGAAAATGTTTGCCATGTGAGCGTGTGCGTGCAGTTTGATGTTACTGGTGTCCGTTTCCACCGAGCTGTTTGCCTCCGCTGCAGAAAGCTCGCTGCTGAGCTCTTACAGTAATTATTATTTACTGATTTGTAATTGCTTGTTGAGTCTCACAGGGCAGCTTGTAATCACACTCACTCCCTATAAAGTAATTATTTCTGTTCAAACTGGGCTTGGCTGTACTGGCTACACTGGGAGCTCGCGGCGCTCCACAGAGTCCAGTGCTGCTGGTCTGTTGGAGGACATTCATTTAGCTTTCCCTGCTGAAGCTTAGCTGTCATCTGGGTTGTTGAAACCGACGCTGACCTGAAGCCAAAGACGCGACGCGCTCACATGTTCATTATCCAACCAAAACAAGGATCTTTCACTGCGTGTCACTCAGCGCTCTCGTGGTCTGTACGTTTTTAGGATCCAGTAACTCGACCTTGAGCTAAACTTGTATCTTCTCCTGCTCAGTATGAGAGTTCCCACTTCCTGCTGCACAAAGTAAAGTTGTCAGTAAACATTATCTGGGCAGTGACTGTGTTTCTTCCAAAATGCACTTGACAAATCAGATTAGTGGCATATAAATGCGTCTTGCAGCAGACAGTTTTGCCGACACTGACATTTACATTTTGCGTCTTTTCACTTCTCCTTTCCTTCACTTCACCAGGAACAATAATGCTGATTTGTTCCTGACCCAAAACTGCCCAGTCCTCAGAAATGAGCATAACAGCTGGTGTGATAATTACTCTACTATAGTTGTTAACTAAGAGACAGAAGGAAAATGGATGTGGGGGGTAGAAAAAAGAGAGAGCAGCCAATGAGAGAGAGAGAAAAGGCCTTATAATGGCCTGTCAGCAAATGCTAAAGGATGGCTATTAGTGAAACACCACTTTGCAACTTCATCAATATTTCAGCGGCATGTCGAAGGCTGAGCACCAGCCTCCCTCTCCCCCACAACTCCTCTGCCTTCCTCTCTTCCTCCTTCCCTTCACTGGGAGGGCACGAGGAGTAAAATCTAACCATAAACAGCCGAACGGGAGTCGGACGCGTGGCTGAATCTGTACGCGAGGATTTCTGCGCACATAAACACATGATAAAAACACACACGGGAACAACACAGCCGTCCTCTTTACTGAAGACCGTTCAGCCTCCGGAAACCTCCCATGATTCAGTCCTACTGTGCGCCTCCTCGCTGCTCCCTTCGCCTCCTCTCGTCAGACGTTGCCGTGCGCACACACTGTAGAACATCAGCCCAACTTTTTTCTCTGGTCTCTTATGTCCTTAATCCTTATCGATTTGCCTGCAGCCACTTTGGGACGGGGCGGCCCCCAGTGAATGAGAGAAATTACCTGCAACACTGAACAAATTAAACAGTCATTTGCTCTGAGCTGAAGCCAGGCTCAGTACAGCAACCAAGCAGCAAATCCAAATTTTCTGGTTAGCCCAGGATACAAGCCTCCCCCCTGTCTCTCCCTCACCCCCTCAGAGGACAGATAAGACCCTCCATTGGTAGGCCTTAGCTGTATTTACGACGGCTTGTCTCGTAGGGATTGGGGATAAAAGCGTCAATCCTCTCTAATTGGTCACACCTATGCTGAGAGGGACGTGGCAGGTATTATTCAATAGGCAAGGGGCCTTTCATCAAGGCAAATTATTGAATTGGCTGGGCTCAATCAGTGCGGCAGTGAGGGGAATAATTGTGGTTTTGATGGGGATGAATACACGCACACGTTCACGTCGTCTCACAAAGACGGACAAAAAAAAAGGGTACGAGGACATTATTAAGAGTACGTCCAAAGCACAATCACAGACCTCCAGTCAGTGCATTGAAGAGGGAAAACAAACGAAGACAAACAAAATAATCAGCTGTCATTAGTCCAGTGATTAGCTGCACATTGTAGTCTAACATTGTAGGTCAGACACAGGAAATACCATAAATATTGATGAGAACCACTTATTTTTAAAAAGAATGAAATCGATGGGCAGTTCAACACTTCGTAGATTTTGACTTGAGTTCTGCTCTTAAGTCTGCACAGCCCTGAAGTGAAGCAGTGAATATTCATGGTTAAAACGCTGAAGGGATGCAGAAAGTAAGATGTGACTGTAAGCACAAGTCAAAAAGGAGGTAAGTAAGAGGAATCAATCAGAGTAATTAGAGTGACGAGTAATTACAATCTGGCATCTCAAACCTGTCAGATGTGTGAGGACGCGTGCAGAGGTTACTGCAGGACTTCTCTTCATGGTTTTTAACAGATCCTGTGAGGATCAGGTTCACACGTGCAGTCAATCCAACGCACCTTTCTGTAAACGATGATCTACCCGATCATCACACACTGCTCGTTTGTTGGCGACAAACGTTTCACCGTGTTTTGTCACGACAGTAAGAAGCCGATGCTGCCATTTATTCACAAATTAATCAGGCTGATCTGGTGCTGCTCTTCCTTTCAGACACAGTCTAACGTACGTTCGAGGTCATCATAATCATGCAGCTGATTACAGCAAAGGGCAATGAGCCACCTACACAATGTTTGCTGCAGGCTAATGTGAGCAGAAGCGAGCGACGGACTCATGAACACCTTACACCTGTTTAAGGCTCTTCTCACACCAGGTGGTCTGCGGTCGTTCTGTGCTATCCAAAACATCCTTAACCACAGCCTGCATCTGCTCTTTAACACTCAGCCTTTACGTCTATCTGCCGTCTCATCGGGCTCACGTCACTGTGGTTTTCATACTCGCCTCCGTTTTAGAAGAAGATCCCAAAATACCCCAAGGACGCCATTTTTAGAGTAATTGATGACACAAAGCAGCGTTGTGTAACGCAGAGGAAGAGTCAGTCTTGACTCCACCACATCCCCACCAGCAAAGACCGTTGTCCAAGTATGACATAATTCAAAAGACGGGCTTGGAAAGAAGACGACTGTGGTAAAAAAAGAGAGGAAAAAATCAACATGGCCATGAAAAAATCAGTTATAATGAAAGTACAGAGTTCAAATCATGTTTGATGTCTCAATTAGTCGGTAAGATTTGGCTCAGAAGACTCTTTCACTGCTCTCGTCTTCGCTGCCTCTGTGCAGCCCTAAATTGGCCAACTATGGAGGAAGTGAAGTTCAGCAGCATGCTGGGTGGACAACTCCCGCACATCATTACTCTCATTTCAGCTGAAACACGCAGGAAGACAGAGCACAGCCAATAAGGAGCGCCGCCTTGGCCTGAATCACCACTTCAGCACCGCACAAAGTGGACAGCTGCGGTGGACCTTCAGCACTCTGGACCGCTCCCTGAACGCTGTGGACAACAGCTGTCCCTTCACTGATTCCAGGGGACTGAAACAGCAGTGTTGTGGTAACACACGACAAAGCTCTGCAGACGAGACGTTGGTCTGATTCGACCTTAGAGAGCCAGCTGAACGCGGAGCGAACATTAGGAAGGAGCAACGTGAAAGCACAGAGATGCCAGCGTGTAGAGCCCCAGTCTGTTTTTAACAAGCCGAACAGTCCAAAGTCCTGCAAGCAGCCAAGTGTCACAGTGATGGAACAAACAATATACTCCACCTGCTGTGGGAGCTTTGCCAGCGGAGGTCAGGATGGAGCTCCAGGTTCACCAGCTCAAACCAAGTCTCTCCTCTTTGGAGCAGGATCTTTGATGATACTTTGAATTAAAGAGAAACGCTCGTGGATCATCTGAAATGTGGGATTCATTCCGTGTATTCAGTCATTTTCATGGTAATTTCTTCATTTAATAACAATTTTCTTCTTTGTATTGTATTTGCATTTTTTAAAGGCTATTTTCCTTTTGGCATTCCTGCTTTATTTATTTAGATAGTGGCAGCTGGAGAGAGACAGGAAAGACGGGGACGGGGGGGACATACAGCAAAGGGCTGATTCCAGACAGGTGCTACAGTAAGGACAGCACCTTAATGCACGAGATGCACTTTACCAGGTGTGCTCACCTGGACAGCAGTTGGTATTAACCAGGATGAAGCAGAGAGGGATCCACAGACAGAACGTGACAATGACTGTCCACACCCTCTGATCTTGACCTTTACAGGCCACACAGAAACATGACATTACATCTGAAATGATGTATATGTGAGGGATGGTTGTGCCTACATGTCCACTGAGAAATCCTGAAAAGCCTCAAAGGTACAGAGAGAAATATGAAATTCAAAACAGAGGAAGAATTAAAATGGCTGAACGGGCAGAGAGCAATGAAGAGCATTACCATCAGAGCAGGATGGGAAGCGGGAAAGTGACGGAGAGGGAGCGTTAGTCAGGAGGTTTGGGCGGTGGTGGAGAGGTGTGTGTGGGGAAAGGACTCGACCTGGAGGAACGATCAGGTGGTGCTGGAGGCTGGAGAGGGCCAGAGGACGGGCCGGGAGAGCCGCTTAATCGCCCATTGACCACCCTCTCCACAGCGCCGCTCCGGGCCTCCCCCGGCTCGCTGAGCACCCACCGGACATCTTATGCACACACCCAGCAGCTCCAGGCAACCTCACACTCAGTGTTTAGAGGTTTATATCGTCCTCATCTCTCTTTATCTGGCCTGAGTGATGCTGGACAGGCTCCAGTTCCACTAACAGCTCCAGCACTCTTAGTTCTGGGAACAGGAATAAAGTGATAGTCTGAGCACACACTGCAGCTATAAAAGAAGTTTTTCTGGGATCATCTTCTCAGCGAGCTCATCCAGTAATAGACAATAAACATTAGAACTGATGAGATGCCAAGAGGACTTCAGCATGCATTGGAAGTGATATGTGAATATTTAAAAATGTGTCTAAAGCAGTATGAGCACAACAGGACAGTAGCAACATTCACATACAAGTACACAGAATTTACTGGGATGTGTATCAGTTAGCGTTAGCAGCAGCTACTAGTATTTATCTATTGGGGCTGCTTTGTCTTAAATAACTAGTCTGGTGCTGCTGTCATGTTTTATGATGCTCAGGCTGCAGAAACACAGAGGAGTCCTGTTTTTTAGGGACTTTCTTTGTGGAAGTGGACGGTTAAAGTAAGTATTTCAGCTTGCTTACAGAAGAAGAGGACTTCTGCCCAGAGTCACTGCACTGAGCGGGAAAAAACAACCGTATGAGCTTTGAATGGTGGTTGTGTATAGACGTAGCCGTATCTTCTTCTTCTTTCTCGTATTACTTTGTGATGTGTGTCAGTTAATCTTTCATCCTCAGAATAAAACACACGATCAGAAAAGAAAAGCTGACCTGGTAAAAACCACATCGTTCTGAAACAGCAGATCCTTGATACAGTGATAACACACACACACACACACACACACACACACACACACACACACACACACACACACACACACACACAGCTCATGTCTCACTCTGTCATGAATCCAGCGTATTGTGCTCTCATGCAGTTCACTGTGTTGTGGACAGTCTTAATGAGCGGCGCCGAGCTCGCGGTCGACACCTTCCTCTCCTGCTTTCCTTCCCCTCTGCACCCCGACAGTACATCCACCTTAATTGGGAGTTTTTTCTCTTCACACACACACACAGAGTGGCGTTGCATAATTATGCCCTACTGAGTAAATTGAGAAATTACATAAGCGTAGGATTAACCTCCCCGTGTCACACTTGGCTCTTGGATGGGAAATCTGCTGTGTGTGTGTTGACTTGTGTGAAGGCGTAAACACGATCCTTCCACTGAAGCCTTGACGGCCGCTCTGTGAGCGTTTTAATCAGGGTTACATTTCTCCAAACAAAGTCCTTCGTGCAAAGAAAGACTTTGTTGAAACAGGCCGTCACACTTCACGTCAGCTGGAGTGAGAGCTAAACTCACGTGGCTGTCGGGAGGCGCATCGTTCCAACGCGGTAACAAGATCAGAAACTTCACCTCGCAGTTCAGCGCGTGATGAGCAGCGATGAGACACTCCACCTCCCCTCCATCACCCTCCCTCCCTCCATCACCCTCCCTCCCTCCCTCCGGCCCTCCTCCACTGCTCTCTGCTGCCGTTGGTGTGACTTTTACCACTTTGTGCCACCGCTGACCCGCTTCCTGCCTTCATTTGCATTCGTCTGTGCTGGAAACATGCAGGGACGCCTACATACACACTCATGAGCACATCAGCTTTGAGTTTGTTAATGAATGAGGTTTGAAGGAGGTCATCTTAAATTCTTTCATGGAGTTTTTCCTCATGCTTTCTTTTATGTGTCCTGTCGCGTTCACTGAATGGAAATCTGGAAAGTTCCTCTCAGTTTTTAGGCTTTCTCATTTCCTCACACGGTTTCTGTTTGCTCTGGAACAAACGGTCTCTTCCCGTCTTTTAATCACAATCCGGGCGTCTCTCTGCATCCGTGGTTCGGCTCATCCATCACTCAGACAACCACTCGGTCTCTCTGGACCTCTTCAGGCACGACACTCCTGAGCAGAGAGCCTCTGTTAGCATCGCATGTTCAGAGTAAACAAAGCAGCTTACAGGTATTAATTTCATCATAATTTTGCTGATCCGGCTAGGCCTTCTATTCGTGCACCAGCATCACATGACATGCCCCGTCTGACCCAGCTACTTCCTGTCTGTCTCATTACATTTGTTCTAAATGAACCAATGAACCTGTATTGATGGTGGAATATAAGAGATGTATGTAATTAATTAAGTTAAACAATACAAATTGTTAACTATTATGATTATGAAATACTCTGTAAAGAGTATAATACTCAGTGATACTCTGAAATCACTTTTAGCCTCGCATAAACTGGAGTTTGGTATAAACAACATTCATTATTTGTCTTTCTGCAGCAACCAAACCAAGAAGGCAGAGAGGGAGCACTGTCAGCGGGCTGAAGCTTTTATCGCTGGTGGTTCCTTCACTGCTCTTATTCTTCCAGAAACTACAGTGAATTTTTTTAAATGTTCACGTCTCAGTCTTTGAAAGGGTTGGGAGGTGTAACAGGAAGGAAGGTCAGGGTGAGCAGAGGAGGAGAGAGGACTGAAGATAAGAGACAGCAGGTGAGCTGGACAGGTGTCCGTCAGTGTCGTGTGGGATCGTTGGTGCTTCTCTGCATAGTGTCGCTCTGACGTCTGTGCTGGTCATCCACCACCCTGCTGCCCTCTGGCCCGAGCCATGGCTGCATCTTATCTGCAGCTCTGCGCTGTTTGTTCTGCTGCAGCCTCGTGTGTCCAGCTCTGAAGACATCCACACCTCCAGGGAAGACCAGGTTCTGATGCTAATGAGGGCCAGAGCGACGTGGCTGTGAGCTGAGTGTGTGGAAACATCTGGATGACGCTGCTCAGGGTTCACATTCACACAAAAAACTGCATCCTAGAGTCTCTTTTGTGCATTCCTGATTGCATTTTCACAACATCTGAAAACCAGTGATGTTCAAAAGCTCTTGCAGTGAGAAAAGGCTGTTTTTAAAAACTGTTGGTGGAAACATGTTGGTTTTTAACAATTTAGCCATTATAATAAAGGCTTGTTCCATCAGAACAGTGAATCCATACATGAAGACAGACTGTCAGACAGACCAGCTGATGAGGAGCAAGGCGATCTCTGAGGTTTAATCCAGAGCTCAGTCACAAACGTGACCTGATCAAATGAATGTCAATGCCTTCTCGTACTGTTTTCAGAGCAGAATACGGCAAAGCTAGAAACGCTGACAAAGCCGTGCTCAGATTAAACAGTTGACCCATCTTTATTTCTTTTTCTAGTCGACCTAATCCTGCAGACGGACAGTCAAAGTGCTCTGCTGCCCTGTCCGAATAAGTGCTGCTGTTCACTTCCTCTCAGCTTTGTTCGTCCTTGAGGCCACTTAGTCAGTAAAATCTTCCAACTCCTTTGAAGGTTTGCTTCAGCACGCTGAGACGTGGAGATTAGAACAGGGTTTGGCATTTTGGGAGAATCCATCATGCCAGGAAGTCTGTAAACATCAAATATGCATTTACACACTAAGACGCCATGAAAGCTCACAAACCATCCTCATCTCCGCTCAGCTGCTGGCGTGTACAGCACAGGGATCATCTGAAAGGCAGTAATACACCTCAACCCAGGACAGAGCCCAGGGGTCCTCAACGGCATCGCTCCAAGGGCCAGGACGCTCCTAAGCAGACGGAGCGAGTAAAAATAAAAAATAAAATAATTTTCAGCCTTTTATTGTTAAATGTTTTCACTTTATTACAATATTAATGTTATTTTTAGGAGTCTATATCAGTTTGACTCCTAAAAACATGGAAAATTCATAAAAAAAACTGGATGTCGAACATGGAAAAGCTCTCAGACCTCCACCAAGGACGCAGTTAGCGTTCAATACAAAACAGCTCCACGACCAATGAACGAGTCCTGAGCTCAACACAAACTCCTCTTCAGGATCCAGGAGGCGAACGCTCAGCGTGGGACGCCGTGCTGTCAGCTCCAGGCTGACCAGCCTGCAGCTGAACGGTTGGACGGAGGGTCAGAGGACGGAGGTGGGGACTAACCAGCTGTCTCTGAGGTGAACTTAATTATGAACTTTTTGGGCTGGCAGGTGGATCACGGATCACTGTCAGGATGGACTGCTTCTTCCAAAGGTGAGGAGCGTTACATGACAGCATTTCCTGAATTCATTAAGATTCTGTCGGATGATGAAAAAACGAAGCGTTTTTTCCTGGTGAAGGTTTCAATGGTCACAAATCATCCCCTCGACCTCCCTCTCCTGAGTAAGAGTGGATCCACAATGCAGAGCGTAGTGTTCGTTAGAAAGCTAATAAAATCTATTTGTTGGGTAAGATCATAGTTTTTAAAGTCGTGTTTCAAGACGCTGTCATTTTCAAAAAAAATAGTCTTTTAAGGCTTTGAATTAAAGAGGCGTCACTTCAGCTCGGCCGTGGTTTGTTCAGGACTCCATTAGTGGGAGATTAGTACAAAAATAAACTCTGAAGCTTTTAAAGCCAAAGGAGAAACACCAGATCTAAGAAGAGGAAGCGGGAACGGCCTGTGATAGACACATAAATTCAAAACTTCTTACCTACGATGCTTGTCGCTGGAGTTTCTGCTTGTTGTACTGCAGCAGGATGTAAAATGCTCCTGTAAAACCTCCAAAAAACGAAAGAAAGGAGAAGAAAGAGCAGAGAAGTGAGAAGTGTTCAGCCAGTGTTCGCTGGCAGCGAACAGGAGGCCTCTGCTGCCGCTCGCCGCCCCTGGTAAACATGGCTGACTGTACTTCTGCCTCTCGGCGCTGTCTTACACCCTCAGAAGGAGCTCCAGTGCAGTTGGGAGCGCAGAGAGTTCTTTTTATGTCTTTCTCTAAAATCTCCGTGGGCTGCTGCGCTCTCGGCCAAGGATGAGGATGTATTAGTCACACACATGTTGCACTCACACACGTTTGAATCGAAGCCCATGAGCGAAGAAGCTGAGCAGCAGCTCGTCTTCGGCATTGCGAGGAATGCAGGGGTGTGTGTTTCTCTCTGCCCTCGTTTCTCTTTTCTTTATTCATTTTCTTTTTAAAAGCTTGTGTTCGTTTGCTGGAGATAAATCGGAGGATTCGCCCTGACACAAAGAACACGTCATGCTTAATGAAGCTATGGTTGAGGTGATGGAGGATGTAAACCATGGAGGGATGAATGGATGGAGCCTGTCCAGGATTCCCGATCATGATCCCCTCACCTGTTACCAGTGAGCCTGTTTACCTGTGGAAGGATCCAAACAGATGTTTTTGGAGCGTTCCACATCTGTCCCAGACTTTGAAACGTGTTGCTGCGTCAGACTGATCGGAGGAACGAGCTGAACAATGAAAGGAAAGATGATCTAATGCTACGCCAAAGAACAGTCGCAGAGATAGAAATCCTATAATTTGTTAAGAAACAAACACAAATATTCCAGAGATGTGAGGGCAGGTCAGCACTGAATAAGTCAATAAAAAGATAAAATCAGAGAGGACGAGCAGGAGAGACAGGAAGTGAAAAGGACTGATCCATCAGAGGACACCGCCGAGCCTTGACTCACCCCCTGACTCGTACGGGTTTTCACATTTTGGATTTCCGCCCGTCTTTCTGTCTCCATCGCCCTCCAGACTCTCTGAGCAGTGATGAGATTTCATGTGTCCTTCAGCGCTGAGGATGACTGCAGCTCTTCATCAACGCTCCCGTGTTCTGTGGTCCCGCCTGTGATGACCACAGCGGAGGGTCGACTGTGTGGGCAGCACAACCGCATCGCTGCAGAGCCCCCGGAGTGGCTGATTTACGGGGTCAGACGGAGCTTCTCTGCCTCTTCGTCTCCTTCTGTGACTGTGCGTTAATCATGCTGTGGTGTTTTTATGAAGCTCATTATCGAGGCGAAGGCGGAGGCGAGATACCCGGCCCGCCCCTCCTCAGGTCAGCCCACCTGCTGTCAGCGGCCTGTGTCGTGTCTCTGGATTGTAAACGTCTTTTAAAGCTTTGACCATCGTGCTGTTTCTTCCATCTGAGAACAAAATATTCTCCCACACATGGAAAGAAGCGTCTGATTGGCCAGTTCAGCCTTTAAATTTGATGATCTGAAGCGATGTTATATATCAGATATAGAAACTGGGAGAAGTTTTCTGTTCAACTCTGAAAATTATACTATCGGAACGGAAACAAACCAGCGAGTCATGATCTGAACACTCAGCCAGCACACATGCAGCTACGTACCAAAGCTGCATTTCCATTCAGTGTTTCTCAGAAATGAATGAATGAAATGGATTTGCTGCAGAGCTCAGTTTGGCCTGGCTGACGTGTTGCTTGTTCTATGCAGCACATGCTGCTTTGCTCACTTGCTGCACAAAGGTTGGCATGAGCTGCGCATGTTGTCTTGAAGTTGAGGAGGACCCACATCGACAGCCCCTGTTTGTGCAGCCATGTTTGAAAGCTGTGGTGTATTTTGTAGATGTGAGTCTTTGTCGCCTTCCTTGCAGCCTTTTGCTGAGGCGCTGCCATGTTTCTGGATGCGAGTCGTGTCTGAAGCAGCCTTTGCTTCCCACCTCGTGCAGCCACAGTTTCTCAGCCTCACATCCTTCCACCAACACAGAAACACATTAGAAATGCCACTCTTGCAGTTCCTCCAACTTTTCTCCCCAAATCTGGCAGAAGTGATGTGCTGTGGCCCCGCGAGATGTTTTACACCCCATAAATCCTGGATATTTGGACAGTTAGCCCTCTACTGCATCCTGCAGGGAGGTGGGAGATTTGTGTGCTGTGCTTCCTCGCCCTGGGAGCCAGAAGACATGATAAATTGTCCTGCAAGAACAAACTGAGTCCAAATACATCAAAAGACTCACTATCATGTGCACACAGGCTCACAGCACACAAACACACACACAAACATGCAGCCATGTTGGACACACACAGAGGCCAGCCGGCCTGCAGCCACACCCCGTGGCTGTGGACGTAAGAGCGGGACGGTGTGATTGACATGCACTGATGTGACTGATGAAACTTTAAAACGCTCCTCTGGCATCGTCAACAGAAGCAGCCGTTTGCTTCATGAGACATGTCTCTTAACACTCTCTGATTTGATTGATGAACCCACACTGGCCACGCGTCGCTGCGGCTCAGTCATCCATATTACTATCAATCTCAATAGCAGGTGATTGTTAAGACGGCCGCTGCGGGCTGCTGGACCGCGGCGTCGCTGAAATTAAGTGAGGAAAACATTTAGTCCCAGTTAAAGGGTCAGAGCGTCCAGCTTCATCAAACCCTGTGTTTCCTCACGTGATGATGTCCAACCATGCAGATAGTTCGTTCTAGCTTCACGGTGAAGAGCCGATCGGTGCTCGCATGCAGAGCGGCTGCTGTGGGTTGTGTGCATGACTGGAGTGACGCTGGCTTGGAAAACACCATCTGTTCACACCAGAGTGTCATAGTACTACAGCGGAGTCCAACAGAAGAGGAGCACAGGACAAAATGTTTGCCAGGATAGAAAAAAGCTAACTTAACTTACATGTCGGCTTTCTAAACGACATTTGTCAGTTTGCATGTTTTCTTTCTGCCTCTGTGATGCTGACGTGTGCTGATGGTGCAGAGCAGCTTGTCATGTGCTGACGTTACATGCGTCTCTGTTTTCCATGTGTTTCATTTCTTGTTGTCGCAGTTTTGTTCTTGTTACACTGGATTTGTTTTTCGGTAAACGATTTGGTCAGATGTTTTTATGTAATCCCACTTTAGGATAAGCTAATAAAGAGTTAAACAAAGCATTTAATGAGCGGCTGACTTACAGTTAGAGAGCAGCAGTGTAGAGCACAGCAGTCTGTGTTTACATTGAGACAGCGTGCTCTGTTTCCCTGCACGTCTTCTTTCTGCTGCTCTTCCAAACACAAAGCTCATGGCTCAGTGTGTTTAAAGAGGCCTTAAAGTAGTCATCATTATTTCATTAATATATACAGTATATGAAACACAAAATGAGACTAGATATCTTGTTCGCTGTGCTCATCTGCTCCTGACGCTTCATTTCCCCAAATGAAAACTGTGAACAAACTAATAATTCAGGGAAAAATACAAACTGTCTCCAAGCAGCAAACGACGTCTGAATCCAGGAAAGAGTCAACGGCGTCACAGCAGCCGGCTGGATTCCACTGATGACACAGAAGTGTCTCTTATGACTTGTGAAAAGTTAAGATCAGAGCAGCTTTAATATTCATGATGATGGATTAATAATCCTGATACATGTATACATCAGCCATACATTCACACATTCTGTTGTATGCAAAGTTAACGTTTCCTTCGGCTGATTTCAGAAATGAAGACGAGACGACAGTCTGCATTTTCCCGGAGCCTGTCGCTCTCTGGGCTCCGTACATGAAATGGAAATATGTAGTTAACATAACGATGCGCTCTTATAGTCCCTTTGATTCCCTCTCTCACCCCGGGGGGACTTTATTACATATCAGTGATTTTAATTGAAATAAAAAACACATCCGCTTTGTTTCATGTTGGCACTTTGTTTCTGTGGTTTTACATGAAGCTGATCTGCAAACCAGCAAGAGTTAAAAAGCCAAAACCACAAAGAGCAGACAGAAAAAACAGGATGAGATGAGCTGTTTGAAAAGAGAGAGATGAAGGTCAGTGCAGCTGTGCATTCATCAGTTTTGTCCATAACATGTAATGATGTGTCAGTCTTTGAAAGGGTTGGGAGGCGTAACAGGAAGGGAGGTCAGGGTGAGCAGAGCAGGAGAGAGGACTGAAGATAAGAGACAGCAGGTGAGCTGGACAGGTGTCCGTCAGAGCGTCGTGTGGGATCGTTGGTGCTTCTCTGCATAGTGTCGCTCTGACGTCTGTGCTGTTCATCCACCACCCTGCTGCCCTCTGGTCCAAGCCATCGCTGCATCTTATCTGCAGCTCTGTTGTTTGTTCTGCTGCAGCCTCGTGTGTCCAGCTCTGAAGACATCCACACCTCCAGGGAAGACCAGGTTCTGATGCTAACGAGGGCCAGAGCGACGTGGCTGTGAGCTGAGTGTGTGGAAACATCTGGACGATGCTGCTCAGGGTTCAGATGGGGATTCAAACAAATAACAACGTGGCTTGACGTCATCTGTTTGTGAGCTGTGACGATGCAGCTGCATTAAAACTGATGTGGAGAGAACTGGCAGCTCCTGACTGTACATGAAAACTGAAAAAAGTCTCTGTCAAAGCTGCTGGATGTATGATCTGAACTCTTCTGTTTGTGTCGACGTCGACCCATTTGAAGCGACGCAGCACGCACTTGTTTTAAGCCCTGATCTTTCCCTAAACCTGAGCACACTGCGACCGTTTCGCAGCGTTAACCACGCCGACATCTCGTTGCTGGAGCCGTCAAACACTGACATGTTCGTTTGGGAATCATCAACCTATTCGGTCGTTTAGGTATGACGACGTGTTGGACGTGCTGGACCGGAAGACTTTCCTCTGAATGCGGTTTGCCGCGGGGACGTGAATGTGTGTGTCTGTGCGTTTGCCCCCCGAAGGAGCACAGTGCAGATGTGAGGGGGGAGGGGAGGAAGAGGAGGGAGAAGAACAGATGTGCTGTAGCGGGAGCCTCTGTTCAGTCTGATCGGACCTGGCTCTGCTGAGGCAAGTGGCCGCTCATGTTAAGCCTCTTACAGCTGATTCAAATGACACTGAGCAAGAGCTTCTGGCCCAGGTCACACAAAAAAGTGCTCGTGTGCGTCCACGCGTGTGTGCCTCTGCATCTGTTTAGCTGTAAGCTGAAGGACTCAAACGTTCATGTGAGCGTTTTTAATTCAGCGTAATATGAGCGCCGTACTCAGGCATTAGCAGGAGCGCAGCACAGAACCTCCCAGATCAGGGCAATATGCTGCAGGCAGATGCTGGTGATCAGGTAAGATGGATCAGATCAGCACATGAGCTGACATCAACCATTGATGGTTCGCTAATGTGGATTAGCAGCCGAAGAGGTACGAGAGACGCAGCTTACGGCGTGTGGATTCACAGAAATGGCCCGTGATGGTGTGGACGTATAAGTCACGTATAATTCAAGCGATGAGTGCGAGGCCTTAGACCCTGATTAAAGAATCAATATGAGAGCGGCTCGAATGATCTGTGACATGATTCAGGATCAGGTTGGAGTAACATCTGTATCCGACTGTGCAGATGTTACATAACTGCCTTCAGCACAGCCTGGAGACATACATTAAATACACACTTTGGTGTGTAGCACCTCTGTAAGCAACTATGTTTCAGCAGCACAGAGGCATTCCAGCGTTGACTCAGGTTATTTGTTTGTTGTCATAAATGGAGTTGGCTGACACTTCAGGTGGGTCCTGCTCTGTACTGTATGTCCTCACACTCCCACATGTTGTCATGTCATCACACAGTGAGGTTACACACAAACACATACACCTAATACATCCACACAAAGGCATGTGTGCGACTGCACACTCGCTCTGACTGTGGAGAGACGTCAGCGTGTTTGTTTCAGGCTGTATAGTCACCAATTTACTTTGTCAGCTTCCTATTGTTCAGGCAGACGCTCTCCAGCTGAGCCCCTTCAGCTCCACTCGTCTGCTCGCTCTCCTCGCCCTTCCTAACGAACCTTTCGCTCATTTATTCACTCCTTTCTTCTGCCGGCGGTTGCTGCCGGCAGCAAACTGCTGTTGGGCCCCTTGAACCTGACAGAGCGAAGGGGCAGATAACAAAGATGAAGTGACATGTAGTACAGCAAAGGAAACAGGGGAAACTTATTTTGGTTATTAGAGAGGTGTGAAGGATCAGAGCCTCGTGTTTTCAGTGCACGTTTGGCTTTTTTGCTGCTGTATGTAAATATACTGCGTCTGTCAGCAGCCAGACCTCCAACAGGCTGATCAAAGCCTGAGGAAGGATTCTTATCGGTTCAGCTCAAGTCGAATTGTTTAGGAAATGAAATCTACAAAAATAGCACCGAGGTGACGATGTCTCCCAGTCGTTTGTTCTGCTGCAATCAGTGAGAGTTTGGCACTTCTGCTTGTTCAAATGACTCAAAGTACTGATGATCACACTTTGATGAGAAGTCAGGAGACTGACTGTGGTCTCATTGTGAAGACAACACGAGTCCTTCGTCCACCAGACTGGACAATGCTCTTTGCTGCTTCCATCACTCTCTGAACACATTAAAGAGAAAACGCAAACTTAATTCAATAATGGATCCATAGCATGTGATTTAGTGTAAATGAGGCTTCTTTATCTTAACAGTGCACAGCGTGTCCGCCTGCTCTCATTGGCTCGTCCTGTCCTCCTGTCAGACCTCTGCTCAGGGTGAAGGTGAGAGCGTTTCTCCTAATTACACGAGGTCATCAAACTGCACGAACCACAGGACAAGCGGATCAGGTACAAGGCGGCTAAATGAGGAAGGTGTCAATCAAGTGCAGTCTGAACACCCGCACACAGTCCTGAGAAGACGTCCAGTCAGCCAAAACAGGTAGAAACACCTGTGAAGACGCTGCTGTCTGCACAATCCAACATGAAGCCTGGCCTCATTTTACTGTTAGCTCACTGAGACGCTCACCTCTATTTTCAGCTTGTCATTGCATTTTCCACACTAGTGTGTTAATTTAACCTCCCAGACACAAAGATTTACTATCACTGTTACTGCTCACAGCGCCGTGGTTGTTCTTTGTTGTAATAGAGATAAAGTGTTTGGATGATGCTGAGGAAGCTGATACGTCACACAGACTCAACCACACTTCATAGCCACATATGGAGCTCAGTACATTTACTCAAATGCTGTACTTGAGTACAACTGTGAGGTAATTGTACAACACGGGGGCAAATTCACAAGCTGGGGTGAATAAAGTCATACAGGCGAGCTGCAGCTTCACCGGCTGCGAGATTAAAGTGATGAATCCACTGATTTATATTATTCTGCATGATGGGTACTTTTACTTCCAGGACTTTAAGTCTGTTTCATTGTAATAGAGTACTTGTACACTGTGATATTGCTATTTTTACTTCAAGATCTGAATCTGTCTTGCAGCACTGTTCTGTGGTTTAAAGATTAATGAGAGCGCATGGTTATTGTATGACAGCTAAAAGCTTTCATGAAGCCGACTGGGGTGGATTTCAACCAGTGCTTTATTGTGCCTGTACAAGTTGCTTTGCTGAGGAAACGCAGAGAAGCTGCTTGTAATAGTAGGATTACAGTGTATAAATAATGTTGTCCTCATACAGAGTGCTGGATGTAAAAAACTAAAATAAATAAATAAAGAGGGGAAATGGTGGCTGCACATATTTCATATATGTTTTATTGGTTTTCCCTCCTTGAATCTTCCCTTTCTTCTCCCTCAGACTGACTCTCGGTGCAGCGCCACCTCCCCTCGCCTCCCACCCTGTAAATCAGCCTGCTGCAGAAGCCATCTCTGCTTCAGCCTGTCAGATTGAGACTTTACTCCGGCTGGCTCGGGGACTCCTTCCCTCTCCCTCGGCAAACACTGGGTTAGACTCATATCATGTTTCAAGCCATTACCAGCAAAGCCGAGCCCCGGGAAGGCAATGAGAGGAGAGCGGCCGGGGAATGGAAAAGAGACGGCCATCCATCACTCGCGGCCCCCTGGTCCTCTCACCGCCCCTCCACTGAAACACTCACCAGTCAGGCCGAGGAGGAGGCGCACGGCGGGTGGGGGTCACGCCGACCAGACAAAGGAAGGAGACATGAGACGAGGGAGAGAGAGCGAGTCTAGAGGATTTTATGCCACTGGAGCCTCATCTCCCCAGCAGAGGGCAAAGAGACAAATGAATGTAGGATGCTGTTGATGGAGGAGACTGACAGCAGAGGAGGAGAAAGCAAATGTAGAAAATAAAAGAGAAAAGACAGAAAACACAGCTGGAAGAAGAGGCCCGACATCTGGCCGAGTGTCTGGTGAGCATGTCTGAACTGAAGCACAAAATGTCCACAAAGGCATTTAGAAATGTGTAAAAAATGTCTCATGACATGACTCAGCAAGTTTACATCTCTCAAAGCATGATGGGAGTCGTAGTACACAACTTAAAACACCTTTAATGAAGTGTATTCCATCATGAGGGCTGATGGAAAGCTCCAGCTACAGAGAGGACCTCGATCATTCGGTCAAGGTCAATGCTCATCTTTTAATCTGACAAAAAACATCTTTAAACTCAGCTCCATATACATGTGAAGATCATGCGATATGGCAGAAAGCCCCACAGCAGCTACTCAATGGACCTTCAAGTATGTCAGCTGATCCAGAACAAACTGTGAAGCTGCTGTTTTTACTCTCCCTCCACATTTCTTACAGTGTGGTAGAGAGACAGCCTGCTTCTGAAACTCTGTCCATTCATAAACCAATCATATCAGATGTGTTTGAAACGTCTCACCTCCCAAATAATCGCATGTCTGAGTGTGCAGAAGGATGAGAAAGACGCACAAACAGGCAGATTCAAAGGGTTAAGTGGAGACAGAGCGTCCATCAGGTGGAGGTAAACTCAAAGACTGAGGACGATGGCGGCTGAAACGTCTGACAGCACCTGAAGCCGCGGCGGCGCTCACGCTGACGGGAACACGCAGCGGTGCATTAGTGAGATATGCTGAAGGAAAATCACCTCTGAAGTGCTCCACCACTCACATCCTTCACTCTCAAATTTAAAGTCAGCTAGCATGCATGCAGCGTGTTGTTGTAATTAAATCCTCATTCCTTCAGGCAAGTTGACAATTTACGCTTGTAAATAGGTTGTACATACTGTAGTATTTCAGACAGTGAGTCCTTTGCTAAATAGCTTCCGACATATCTTGAAGGGATTTGCAGAGGCAGGTTGTTAATTGGTCCCGTTCAATCAAAGCCTCAATGCAACACGACCAGTATAAACAATGACTCTCTCAGTGGGAGTGTGGCTCCCACTGTGACTGGTGCAAGAGATGATCACCAACCTCTGACAGCAAAAGAATAAAAAATCAGACCTGGACTGCAGAGTTTGTGCAGCCAGGATTCATCGCTGCGCTGCATTCATTTATGCATCTTTCACAGCAGCCTGATTACAGTAAGTGAGTCAACTGCTCGTCTCAAGTTTGGCTGTTTTGAAGAAACTGGACTGAGTTGTTCCTCTGGGCTTTAACCGGCGTGCACAGCCTGCAGCTACGCCGCTCTCTGAGGCTCCTCTGCTGCACCAGACAGCCGGCTAAGTGTATACTGAATTCATCTGGTAGCCCTTAACAGTTCTGAGACTCAGCTTCAATGAGTCTGTCGCAGGATCACGACTTCACCAGGACTCATTGCAGCGCTGCTCATCATCCGTTCAGGTCTTAACAGCAGTAGGTATCGAACAACGGCTGCTCCTTTGTGCAAGTAAATCCAAAAGCTCTTAAAACAATAAAGTAAGAATCCTGCAGGATGCTTGTTTTGCTATTTTTATGCAGAGGACACACCTGTCAATGAGCGCTGTGTCCTCCCGAAAAGCTGAAGTGGCTTCGCTCTAGTTAAAACAGCAGAGCTTAAACATACAGCCAATCAGGTGCCAGCACATCTTGCAGGGATGAAAGACAAATATTAGCTGTCTCAGAGTAGAACTGCCCACATGGCTTCCCAATCTGTGGCCCAAGACTGGAGGGATGGAGATGGAGAGCAAATATTAGCGCCGGTAGAAGTACAGCTGCCAGGAGGGGCCAAAAACGCTGTTTGAGTGTTATTACTCTGAAAAACACGTAAGTTCAGACTGTTCGAGTGTCTGTCTCTGAGCTTTATGTCCATGAGAAGGACGATCAACGCAACAAAAGACAAACCTTGCGTCTTTTAAAAGATCTGCATGTGCACACGTTACAAAATGCACCAAATAATCTTCCTCACTTTGAATTATTTGTTCGTTTGAGATTGACCTACATTCACCTACGTACAGACTCAATGTCCCGGACAAATGGGACAAAGTCCAGTCAAATATCATCTGTGTTTATGGACTATTTGCTTCTGTTTTTGACAAATGGAGACAACAATCTTTGAGATTGATCCAGTATGGAACGAGAGCACTGCAGCTGGGAGGACTGCAATGTAATCCCTCCGTGAGACACTGTCAACGTACGTCCACTGGTTGTCCTGCTTTTTGTCCACAATCGAATGTCAGGGTTTAATTTACAATTTGATTAAGTGTTGACATGTGGAATGCTCAGTGACAGCCCTCACTAGAACATGTCCTGAAGTAGGACGTGTCTTTAACTGTCCCTAAATGTCCATACACTGAATACTCTCTCATACACACCTGCATGTTTCCACATATCGCTGAAAGCTCATTGCTTATTAATGCAGAGCCACAGAGATTTGAGCGCAGCGTATTTCTCGACCACTTTGTCACAGAGGAGCAATAACCGCCACAGCTGGACCGGGCCTC
This sequence comes from Chaetodon trifascialis, assembly GCF_039877785.1. Lineage (NCBI taxonomy): Eukaryota > Metazoa > Chordata > Actinopteri > Chaetodontiformes > Chaetodontidae > Chaetodon > Chaetodon trifascialis. Next base: position 27,149,124 of record NC_092068.1, on the reverse strand, counting down.
GCATGCAAGCCATACATCAATACAGCTGCTGCCCAAATCCCCCGAATGATGCTATCTGGTGCCAAAGAGGATGCGGAGGAGCAGTTGGGAGGTGGTTGATCCAGCAAATTAAACTCTCAGCAAGAAGGAGAAAGAGAGCAGAGCAGGAGCAGAACGTGGAGGGAAAGCATTTCTGTAAAGGTTAATGTGTGTTTGGATGTTGGTTGCCGCAGGGTGTCTCGCACTAATGAGTGTGAGAGAAAGTTCCAGAAGCAAGATGGCATTTGCCCTCATTTCTAATGGCAGAGGAGAGAGGGAGCGATGGCTGAACGGAGGGAAGGAAAGAAGGACAGAAGGGAAGGATGGATTTTCATTCGGTCAGTGTGAGCTGAAAATTAGCCTGAGCCATTAGCACACGCGACATCTGGACTGGCATCCAGTCACAGGTGACTGCTGGTAACACTGGACGCTGTCGGTCCATCCATCTCAGTCATTCTGCTAAAAACAGATTTCCTTTTTTTTTTAACGGGACGCCTCGACAGGCCACAGTTGAAATTGCAGGTGACACACTTCTTCTTTTCTTCTTCTTTTGTATCATCGACTGTTTAAATTTTAGGTCTGACATTAAATTTAAAGCTGCCATCCACGCCGTCGCATGTGCACAGGTAATGGGCGTGGTCAAGAGAAAATCTTTCAAACATAAGGCCAATTATTGTCTGAACATGACGAGTTGGGTTTCATATTCCTTGTGCTGCACTGCTACGTCAGGATGGAAGGCACTAAAGCCATAATCCTGAACAGTAACCATCAGGTTTATGTGAGTCTCAAATTTCCTGCCAATAAGCCTGCTGTCTCAAATTGTGTGCGTAGCTGTGATGAAATGGCAAGAATCCATTTGTGGTAGAAACACGGCAGAAATCCCTCTTTTCACTCAGAGTTGTAAAATTGACAGCAATTAGTTTACATGACTAACGTCATATGTGTCAGTTCGTCCTCAGGGTACCAGTAACACCAAAGAACACCTCTGTGTGTGTTTGTAGCCTTCGATACTGTCGGCTCACCTGCAGCATGTTCACTATCAATGAAACCAAGATGGCTGCAAACGATGTGTGATGAATAGGGATGAAGACGACTCAACAAAACACAACACTGATGCTATACTTCTGAGACGTCTGCATCTTAAGTGTCGTCTTCACACCGTCCTGTGTGAACGTCGGGCAGCTGAACTCTTAACGATGGAGAAAAGACGTGAAGGTGAAGCAAACGAAGCTCAGAGCGTCTCTGACGAGGTTGTGGAAAGCCTTTCGTGGCAGGGAACAAACATCTGTAACATGTTGTATTTCCCATGATTACACAGCTGAGAGGGGCTTAATGGGGAGTTTTGTTGTCATTACTAAGAGCAATGGGGGGGGGGGGACAGGGTCAGCAGTGAAGTCACATTAATCCCACTGAAGCTCTGTTCAGCAGGTTAATGGTCTCTGTGCAGTGTGACGTCTGCATGAGTGAGCTGGTCGCGTTTTAAGACCATGACACTGGAAACCCGACCTCAGACCGGATGACGTTTCGTTCGCTTTACATACCGCTGATGTTGGACGAGATATGATACCGCTGGCTGACACACAAACAAAGCCACGCCCTCACATACATGCACGATCCAAAAGCTCATGGCGTCAGTGAGCAGCTGCAGGAAAGGTGGCAGAGATGCTCCAACACTACAAAGTGAGTGATCTCCAGTGACTCAGGTCCTGTTTGTCATGACACTGCACGTCTCGCTGATACAGAAACTGCAGTGAATTTTACATGAACTGTCTTTAAGATGGAGTTTTGAAGTTAAGAATAGCTTTGTTCGGTTACAGCTCGCAGAGAAAATCCTGAAAAGACCTTTTTTTCTTGTTAAGATGATATACAGACACGGGAAAAACACACATCTGGTGCAGCTATATAAATGTGTCCACAACAGGGAGAGAGACATTTCCTGGAAGGTCAAAGTCGTGAAGTCATTCTCTGCTGAAAACAGTGCAATCCCTCTAAGAGAGGACTAAAGATCTTCAGAAAAGGATGTGAAGTTATCCTGTATGTCCTCGACTGCTAACCACACAAAGCGTTCGCCGCTCGCAGCTCCTCTCAAAGTGCGTCGACGTCGACTTTCAGGCCGTTGTGTCTCACTGCAGAGACGTGAGGGATTTCTTATTCATGCTGCGGTGTCGATGTAGAATTTCAAAGCCGTACGAGGACGTTTACTCTGAGTACTTCCACATAGATAATATATAACACAGGAGAGCGTACACATGTTGTAGTACTGCAGTGACGCGAGCTGCCAAATGTCAAAGGGAGCGATAAGAGGAATTAGACGGATGGAAGACATGCAGGTCGTCTCTCACACGTTTCAGAGGCTGAGCGAGAGACAGGGCGGAGAGGGAGACAGAGGACGATCATTGAGGAGTGGATAAAAAGGGATGGATGTAATCTGAAGCACTGAGAAGAATCTTTATTGTTGGAAAATTAGCATAAACATTTTTAGAAATGATTATTTATTCAAGGCCTTGCACATTCTTGCATCCTTTATGGATGGCGGGATAAAAGGTAGAAGACGAGCAGAGAAAAATGAATTCCAATTTTCACATTATTACATTTCTCTCTGCATTTAAGGCCATTTGGGAAATCAGACAACGACGTGCTCATTGTTCCGCAGAGAAGCTAAACTCTCCACCATCACAAATGTTAGCTTTGGCCAGAGATGAGTCCAGATCACACACGAAACATTAAAGCTAAACGAGAGCCTGAAAACCGAAACTTATCAAGAGTTTTTTCTCCTCTAGAAAAATAAGTTTGCATTTTTAGGGATTATTTTAAAGCTTTTCATGTGGACAGAGACAGCTGGAGAGCAAAGCCTTAATACATGGTCCCACTGTGCCCCAGCGTGAGCTCACCAGGTGGTTTTTGACCAGAAGTGACCATATTTGGACGAGTGGGTGCAGCTGTGGGGACGCACATTGCTACGCCTCCATTGGGATTGGATCGCACTGAGAAGAACACACTGTGGCAGCAAGTCATGTGAAGAAGGCATGAAAGTAGAGATGGAGACCTGTTTACTGCATTAATAACTAAAGAGAGAAGAAGAGTCGTTTTCTCATGAGCTTACAATCAAACGGTTTGCAACCAGTGGAGTCGCCGCCTGCTGGCCATCAGAAAGAACGCAGGTTTGAGGCACTTCGCTGCAGCTTCGTCTGCAGGAGGCAGTTGCAGATTTCTCAGTCTTTCATTTGTCTTTCCAAGAAAAGTTGGTAAAATCAGATTTTTCACTGGATATTTTATTACAGTAAATCAGAGTTCATAAAGTTTTTCCAGGAAAACATCAACCGTTCCATCAAAGTCCCGATCAAAGACGGATTTGTTTCCACAGAGAGACGTGAGTTTTGGCTCCACGCCGGCTTCAAACAAACAGGCTCTGCCTCGTACTTCACTCAGCTTCCTCTCCGGTCTGACCAGGAGTTCACACCCTGATTAGGATGATTGACTTGTGCTGAGATAATTATCATCCGATCTAATTGGTGCTGAGTTGACGCTTCACATGTGGTTCATTATCTGAAGTGAGCGACTGAGTCTGTGTCCCTGCGTCCTCACTGACAGCTCCTGCCTGTCCATCTTTGTCTGTCCCTCTCAGGGCGCCAAGCCAGGAGAGTGACGCCCCAGCGGTGTGTGTGTGTGTGTGTGTGTGTGTGTGTGTGTGTGTGCGAGCGGTTTGCATGTGCTGCATTAGTGTGTGTTTGTGATTTGTGAAACAGAGAGGACAGAAGAGAGAGAGTGAGCGCTGGTGTTGGACATCCGTCACAGCTGACAAGTGGCGGACGGAGCGTTGACAGCTCATGAGTCTGACGTGTTCATCACCGCGGGAACGAAGTGTGACTGAGCCAGACGCTGCGCCTGGCTGATAACAGCAGTCACGGTTAGAAATTCAAAAACAAGAATAGTCATAAAGTGATGCAGAAACGCTGCTATCTGTGGCTCATGCTCCAGCTGACCGGCGGCTGCACCAGTCCCTTCCTGCACTGGCACTGTGGTGTAATCGCTGCTTTTCTGGGTCAGCCTGCATTGATCAGCGTCGTCCTGTGATGACATGCATTTAAACATCATTACACTCAAACTGGATGATTATACACTGCGCGACAGACGGTAGCAGCGGGCCGCACGCGGTGAGGCAGGCCGGGAGCTCGCTGAGGTCACGGTGCTGGATGAACATCGTGAAATGTAAATCAGTGACGGTGGTTTGTTTTTCCACACAGAACAAAAGTGTCAGCCTTCTGTTTGGTGACGGAGTCGCTGTGAGGAACGACAGATTCCTTCCTGTGTCTGACTGAACTGCTGAGAAAGTCCCGAGCTGGAAACCAACCCGAGCCGTCGACTGACTGATGGACTCTTTACGTTAGCTCGCTGCTCTGGTCCTACTGCTTCCTCTTATTAGCGCGTTCTTGCACTCTCTCCTCGCCGCTGTCACGCCACATCCTCCACAGCTCTTCATCTTCATTTACTGGACACACACAGAAATGCATTCCTACTTCAGCAGCTCCTGTGTGGAAGGTGTGTTTTTGATGCCAGTGGTGTGTGTATGTGCTGAGTGCATGCTACACACACAGCCTGGGAGGACGTGGACAGCAATGTCTGACTGCTTTACAAGCTGACTGCTCAGTAATCTGTGCGGAAACCTGAGAACCGTAGAAGGACCACGACCACCAGCTCTGTGTTTGCAGATCTGTCGGCATACACAAACACTGTGCTTACCTGCCCAACAAGAGTGCACAGGTGATTACTACACCTGCTCAGATCAGACTGACCACGACCAAGTCTGTGAGTGTGAAAGCACAAATAAAGAGAAATAACAGATAAACTGTGTTCATCAGCTTAAGCACAATGAAAAAAGAAGCATACTGTCGGTAACACCGCGTTACGTTTTTCAGAGCAGTGATTGGAGGGAGACTTTTCCGAGTACGAATGGCACCACATCTGGTGTTACACACAAAGGCCTCGTCTGACAGCGCTGCTTTCTACAGGCTAGGTTGGATCATTTTAGTGTCACAGATGCCCCCAGTGATATTAATCCTGACTGGATCAGCCTGTCTGGCCTCCAACTCTGTGCACATTACAGAGCAAGGACTATTTTCATCAAACTGCAGGACAAAGCAATGATAATTTATGAACTGAATGATTTTGATGACATTTATGGCTCTATTTTCTGCCTTCTCTTATAATGATCTTATCGTACAGGTTACAGTATGAACTCCAGACGACTCTGACTAATCCTGGTTAACTTACTGCTGTTCGCTGTGTAAAGCGAGCCCACATCACACAGAGCTTCAGAAGAACTCCAGTAAACATCTGCAGGCCATTCTGCTCCGCTGTCAGACTTATGTTGGATGTGCTAACTAGCTGACAAGCAGCAGACATTCAACCCTCATATCCCATAAATAGATGTGCCACCGCCGCAGCTAGCAATTTAGCTGCTAACGAGCCAGCCATATTGTATGAGACTGCGCTCGCCACCTTGCAAACAGCTGACACTGCTAACCCCCTGAGCCCATTTCTATAAACAGCATCAGAACCACGCCATCCATCACTCGCCACCAAATCAACTCCAGCTGGGTGTAATGTAAATGTAAATGAACTGAGTGGGCAGAGAGGGGAAGATGGAGGGAGACTGGAGGCAGAGCTCGCTGCTGCCGGATGAGGAGGCTCGTTTCCTTCTGCCTTCATCTTGCAGAGTGGAAAGGTTTCCTCCAGCCAATTCTCCTCCTGCCCCCCAATTTCTTGCCTCCCTGTTATTCTGCTCTTGCTTCCCCTCCCCTCCATTTTTGTCTCTCCTTATTCCTTCCTTGCATTTTTGCTCTTTTCTCCAAACCTCACAATTCCATCTGTCTCCACTGTCTCCCCCTTGTCCTCGTGGATTGCTTATTTTGTCTTACATCTCTCTTCGTCCCTCAAATCCTGAGTCGCGCCGCCTGCAGAGGGAAAGGAGTCCACCTGCCATCGGTGGATCTACGTCTCTTTCAAAAACACATATGCAGACAGACAACCCACCAGTTCAGCAGGCTTGTCAAAGAAAGTCTCTCTGAGACAGCTGTCAGGAATGTCCTGAGGTCATAGAGAAAAAGCAGGAGACAGATCGAGACAGATCTGTTGAGGAGAGGAACACTGGCGCTGAAAAAGCATTTGATTGACAGAAAGCTAATTGAAAAGTATTTTGATGAAAGCTGAAGTCATTTTCAGAGGAGGATGCTAAACACCGGCTGCTCCTCTTGTTGAAATGTGAAGATTTGCTGCTTTTCTTTGTTTAAGGTCTTTGAAGATTTCATGATGGACTCTGGAACTCGTCATTGGCTTTTTGCATCTTTTTACAGATCAAAAGACGAATCGAACATTTCTGACAGATAATTTGATAGTGAAAATAATTTTCACCCGCAGCCCAAAAAAGAAAGAAATGGAGGGCAGGGCAGAAAAAACAAGGCAGATATGGCGAAACGTGTTGACAGAACAGTGAACGCTGAGCTCGTCGACGGATAAATGATGAGTCTGCTGATACCGTCTAGACGCAGACACACAAGCACATGCTCCATGTCAGCCTCCAAAAGAGAAATGATGCAACCATCTGCCCCGAGGACGAAGCTGAGCGGAGCAGCATCCAGCATGACGCCCAGCTTCATGCGTGCCTGCGTGTGTGTGAGACTGAGGTGAGCTTTCCATCAAGGTGAGAGTGACCTTCTGGAAAGCGTCCTATTTCCTCTGGAAAGCCCGCGTGTGGTAACATGATAAGTAATGTGTGGTGTAACAGCTCTGATTTCCTGGAAGCATCATCGAGGCCTCCAATTGCTGTTACTTAGCATAATAAGGTATAGTGCAACGGCAGCATCCCCAAAATAAACACAACACAGGAAATCATTTTCACTGAGCTTAACGTCCCAAATCCTCCCTAACTGTAATGTTTCCAAAATAAAACCGTCTTCCTCTGACACTAAAGTCGCTGTCTCGGCCGTCTCCTCTGTGCTGCTTTGTTCTATTTCCTCCAGCGTTGTCAGCTCCAAGGCCTCCACCAGAAAAGCCAGCTCCACGCAGCCTCCCAGAGAGGAGCTGGCAACAATCTTTGAAGCTAAAAATAACCGCAGCAAAATGCAGCGAGCTCGGGATAATCAGAACCCACGCCCATATGCAGGCCGCTCGCTCGCCTGCTCGCAGGGCCGCCTGCTAAACTGCTGAGTCGCAAAAGACCTGGATACAATCACAGCAGGATCAATAGCTCTTACAGGGCAGAGGCTGGCTGAGGTGGCTGAGTATAATGTGCATGAAAAATGTGCCACCAGACTCTGACACACCCACATACAAAGAATCATTATCTATAACCAACCAAGAGGGAGGATCTCCGGCCGGTACTGATGTCAAAATTAATGAGCAGGAAAACAGAGATATTAGATTAGCCTGAGGTGCTTGTTTCATTTACACAAACAGCACCCCCGGTCAGTGGGACAGGAGCTCAAACCCTCTGCTAAACATCAGATTTCATTTCCTTTGATGTGTTTTCATGCTCAGCCTTTTCTCTGATCCCATCGAACGCTCTTCTGTAAAGGCCTCTCCACATAGATGTTTCTGTCATCCACCTTTCCCTCATGAGATTAAAATTACACACATGCACAAAGGATTCACAGGAAGCAACACATGCACCTACTGCATAGGATGCAGAGGAGGCCAGTGCATGTGTGTTTCACTGCCGACGAGCTGAAGTCCCTCAGATTGCTCTTTTTCTGTCCAAATAAAGTTGTGCTGCGGTCCCCTCATGGGTCATCAGCTCTGATGCATAAGCATAGCATGCTATTAGGTAGCTTCTTGGACAGTCCTCATGTTTGTAAGGAAGATCTTAAACCTTAAAAGATGAATTCACATGAGCAGATTATACTATATTTCCCAGCAGTGTGCTCATATAGAAAAACACAAAATTGAGTGAACAGGTTCAAAGGAAAGCTCTGCTGTCCCTGAACAGAGGGTGTGCATTTCACTTTCATTCATTTTGAACTGATAAAAATGCAAATGTTCCTGTTGCTGGAGCAGATAAGTAACTCTGAGCGTTCCCTCGTATACAACCGCTCTTAACGACTCTCCAGTTGAGTCCAGTCAACATCAGCAGAGCACCGGTAATATGAATCAGACAAGCTGACCTTGAGAGACAGGCGGCGAGGGACACGAGGAGAGAGCGAGGAGAAAAGAGAGGGAGCGAGAGGGACGGCAGCGTAGAGGAGGACAAAATTCAATTATACAGCTCAGCCACTGAAAGAAATCATATCGGACTACAACTGGTCGAGGCCTGAATCGCTGGGCTCCCTGCTAGCTCTGTGCACGCCGAGGCTAAATAATCACTGTCTAAGCATTTTATCTTCGCTAATCGCATTGTTTACTGCCAGGTGCCAACAGCATAATGAGCAGAAGGCAGGGGGAGAGGCTTGTCTCCAGACCAATGCATCACAGGTGAGCATCTATGCCTGAAGCATTAAACCAGCAGAGGTCAAACTCGCATTACGTGACCTTAAGTTGATGTTTTACAAGTCAGCCGACAGACTTTGCAAAGTGTATGACGGCGTCAGAGGAGCAGAGGCTAATGAACAAATGAAAAAGGGAGATGACTGAGATGCAGTGACACACACACACACACACACACACACACACACACACACACACACACACACAGGTGAATTCAGCTGATGGGCTTGTGTTTGTGTTGTTGTGACAAAGAATTATGATTCTCACGAAGCGTTTCAAATCAATGAGAACTAAAACTGGGCCTGCCTGGGAAATATTTATACGTTGAGGCATGTTTGCTTGACTTGAGGCTTATATAAATTAGATCAAGGTAGTGCACATGCAGGCGATCCCTCATAAAGATGCAGAGCAACATAAACCTGCACATGACCCAAATGATGTCATTAAACTGTTTGAGAGCAGTGTTTTGATCCGCCGCCTCTCTCTGTGAAACCAGCAGCCGTCGGACATGTTGAGCTCCACCCTGACTTCCTTCAAACAGGTTTTGTGGTGCTATTATAACATCACCTTCCACCTGATGTATGACATCAGAAAGTTTCTTGTCTTGAAAATGGGTCATTTTGAGCTTCTGATAAATGCCATTTTTTTCTGGTGCATCCACGGGTCAGCTGGATAGTTGGAGGCTCCTGCCCCCATTTGTCACAGCCCACACTCGTCCTCTGAAGTAACTACAGAGCTGCAGCAAGCTGCAGAGCGCGCTGGTGGCTATGGCTGAACTCATAACAGCCTGGTATTTATTTGCTTGCTTGTGGTAAACGGTTTGCTGCTGCAGGCCGGCTGACAGATTTAATAAGGCAGCCAAAGGTGGGCTGTGGGAGACGAGGGTGGAGGTTATTGCCTCTTTGGAAACCAATCTTATTTAATAATCCACAAAAATCAATATGTGTTTCTTATGTGCTCTCTGATGACAAAACATGAGGTTTTAGGCTTAATTTACAATCTGTTTTATCAAAACTGTCCGAGTAAATACACGAGCGTACTCAACCTTTCTGAGTCAGGACACGACATTTATAGATTAGCTGCTTCTCTTTGACAATAATGACCCAATCAAAGATGATAGCACGTGAAAGTGTTAAACATGGACCTGATGAAATGAAGAATTTCTGCGTCTGCTAAAGGCCGATTCCACCAAAAGAAACTAAAAGCAATCCCAGTTCGTGATACTAGCTCTGTTTAATGTAAACATTAAGGAATCGATCCGTCACCTGTGCTGTTAATATAACTGTTGTTCTGTTCGCACACAGTCTCAGCGTTAAGCCAAATTAGTCTTTATTGCCTCAACAAGACCTTAAAACCGTATTTCCCATCAGCAGTCAGAGGCAAACGCCTCCTCAGATAATGGGGACGCTGGAGCAGTTAGCGAGCAGGAGGCGGCCTCCTCTGAGAGCTGACGCCGGGCAGGTGAATCCCAGGAAAGGAATTAACTTCTCTTACATCTCTACCTTCCCCGCCACTGGCTGCAATAAACTGGAGCAAGCCTCATCTAATCAAGGCAGCTTAAACCTGAATTCATTATTAAAAGCTCCTCTGAAGTTAGCAGCAGCATTTAGCCACTTTGTGCTTCATCATCATCTGGACTGGGATGATAGATGTGTTCAGGAGGCGGGAGGACGGGAGAGAGGAGAGGCTGATGGAGAACTTCTCCCTCGCCAGTCATGAAGCAGCTCTCCTAAAAATCTCAGAAAATAACACACTTTGACCTTCGCTTCACCAACAGGAACAATCCTTCCTCGCATGCGGATGAAGCACCCCGAACACCTTCATTCACTGCAGTGTGCATCTACGGCGAGCCGCTCAGCGTGGGATAATTCGTCAAAGGACCGTCTTCAATTATTTACGCTTTCCTCTACATATTGAACATGTTTCTCTTTCGCATCATTAATATTTCATCACTCTTCCCCCTGCAAGACATTTCATCAGAATGAATCAAAGTGACGTTACCCTTCGTTCTCGCAGCCTCTCCGACAAATTAAAACTGTAATCGGGCCCGTACGACAGATGTTTGATGTGACCGGTCAGGCGCGTCAGTCTCAACCAAGACAAACTCACTGAAGTGTATTATGAAGTAAAAAAAGGCCTTGATCTTTCAGGAGCAACTCGTGCGGTTGGTTATAAGTTATCTTGGCAATGAAATGAAGTGGAACATGAGCAGAGCATGGGCATTCATTTAGATGCATGGGAACGGAAACAGTCGGTTCCAGACATTTTGATTACGAGACCTTCACACGGGCACGGACTGTTACAGAAGCCATGTTTGGAATTCATTTCAGACATCCAGCTGAACCTGCAGGCTTACTGCAGACTGTCAGAGCTGGATGGAAAAAAATCAGCAGCAAGAAGTCATTTAGTCTGTTATGAAGCTCTAACATCATGGATGATCAGCCTGTTATGGGGCAAATTTTACATAATCTGATCAATATGCACCAGAAATGTGCACCATGCAAGCACACGATAAATCAAATACGGCTTCAGGCTTGAATAACGACGCAGAACTCGATATTTGCAAATTTCCAAACAAACAGAACTTCAATTGACCAAAATGGAGGTCTGGGACCCCGAGCAGCTGCCCCCTCCACCACTTTCTGTTCTCCACCTTGTTGGTAACAACCCAAGTTATTTTTGATCCTGCTGTAATGTGTACTGAACAATCATCAATCCAAATGTAGAGAAAAGCTTCAGAGACCCTCTCCAGCAGACGCTTCCCAGACTCTGATGAGTGATACAGTCGCAGAGAAATTATAACACATCTTCATCTTTCACAACGCAGATTCACACAATGAGCACCACAGCTGAGACACATTTCAGTCACCGTTTCTTACACTGTTTCCCTCAAAGCTGTAATTTTGTCCTAAAAAGCTCTTTGAGCTGCAAAGAAGCAATCAGCCTCAGAGGACGGCGCTGATCTGAGTTCTCATTCACGTGAGAGGTCACAGCCGGATCACGCTCATTCAATACATATAGACACGCTGAGACTGCTGCTGGACATGAGAGTGTGCACGTGTATGTAAGCATGTCAATGGGCAGTCTGCGTGCGCACACACACACACACACATGCAGAGAAAATCCCCATAGGGAACTTGTTACTAAGCAGCTCACAGAGAACTAATCCAAGTGTAAAGATTGTGAGCTCTACAATCTTGTTTAAAACCTAAAATCTGGTTTAAAACCTAAAATCTCTCCCCGTGAGATGATTAGTGCAACACAAACATGTACACTGATGCCTTCGGTGTTGGCCAGAGCTGATGAAAGTTCAGTTCGGGTTAATTTGGGGATATTTCCTGCGTGGCAGAAGAGCTACAATGGTGAGACGAGGGGTGTGCAGCATCACCGTCACTGGCATTACCCTAACAGATGTTTCAGCATGTTACAAGTCATGTGCTTTCCTGTGGCTGCACTAACCTGCAGGCAGAGCGTGATGCACATACTCATAGATCTGGAGTTACATCCAGTGACTACTGTTCCTCCTCGCTGTGACGCAGAGTCCGGTAACATGAAGATCTGGAAGCTAACAAGAACGAGCAATTTGCCTGTTGTTGGCTCCAAGAACCAACACAACATCTGCTCTCTCCTCTCTGAGGAGATGAAGAAACGTCCCCTGAACAATAACTGGAGCGCTCTCAGACGATATGCGCGAGCAAAGCAAAACTGAAGCTCGTTCGTGGATTGATACCAACTTCAAGCTCAAAACCTGCAAGTTTTGCCATGTTATGTTGCTTCACTAATGTTCCTCGTAGCATCTATTGTAGACCTCATCCCAGAGCGATGCTGCTGTGCTTGATGCTGTCAGGAGGAGCTGTGTGAACATTAGGCCTCATCTGAAGCCAGCTGAATCACCGGAGTGGTGAGCTGGTTGTGGAAACAGTTTTTTCTCTTTACTTTTTGTGTCGTGTCATAGCCAGAGCTAACGTTATCTCCACACTTCATGCCGCAGCACCACCTCAGCTGGTTTTGTTGCTACAGGAAACCCTCTGCTGCGCCAGGATGTGTGTCTGCTGCTGTATGTAAATGTGCTTGATAGACATGGCCGTGGTGCACCGGCTGCTGCGCTTATGTAATACACTTTGGGTTTTCTGCCAAATAAATGCTGTGGAAACACCTAATCCTGCTTGTCAAACTCTGAGAATGAATCACATTACATTTACTAAATAACCTACATTGTGGGGCACATTTCAGGTCATACCACCCACCCAGTGGAGACTCATCAGTGGGTTCAGTCATAAAGATCTACATCTATGCTGCAGTTGGATAAAAAACAGCAGCAACATGCCCGAACACAATATTCAACAACATGTAGGTTTTTTCCAGTTTGGTCAGGTTGGATGGACGAGACAGAGGGTCAAATATGTTGTCCAACACAAGAAGGCTGTGTTCAAATGTATTCCGGATGCTCCATGTCTTTCTGTGGAGTTTTAGCCATTCACTGATCATAAAGACGAATGTCCTCATGAGGGATTTTGGCTTCAACAAAAAAGACATTTTGCCCAAAGTGTTGAGAGACATTTGCTCAGCTGTTGTTTAAATGTGTATTTATTCATGTTCTTCATGAGACTGAGACTGTTTATTCAGTCACTGTGGTGGTTTTGTGTTAGTTTCTGCTTCATCTGACGCATTTTGTCTCTGGTATGTTTCAAGCATTTTGACTCTGACGTTTGGTGAAGGTGCATGACTCAGCATAATGCAAACTTTAATAACTGTACTGTTGTCACAAAGAACAGCATTAAAGCAGCACTTTATTTAATGAGACAGTCACGTTGGTGTTGTTAATATGTGCGTAAACATTTCCTCAGGCGTCTTGAACGTACCCTCGAGGGGTCCTGAAACACAGCCGAGCGAAAACGTTGCCTTTAACATGTCACCGGGGCATCATGTGATGGAAAACATCCTGCCACGGACCATCCATCAAAACAGTCCTCCAGCAGCCAGGCGGCATGTAGTGTGTGACTGAAAGGTGGGCTGATGTAATTCTGTTGCTTCCACAGTCATGGTGATGGGCTGTTAATCTGGATTTAGGTTTCAGGGCCACTGTCTGACTGAAACCTAATCCCACCGAGTGGCTCAGCATGGAGACAAAGACCTCAGACTGAACCCGAACATCTTCTCAAGCTCGGACTTCACAACCGTCACAGTCGGCCTCAAATGACCATTTCTGTCTTTATTTTGTCTCGTTAATTATTGGTACACAGCACACAAATAACCGACGCATCCCCAGTGCCTTCTCATTATTAAATAAATCTTTCCAGGGATTTACTCATCACTACATTGACTCATCTGCTTTTATTTACTAACATGAATAATTCCCTTTTATTATCCCTCTGCATGCTTATGACCTATATTCTAGATTCTCTGCTTAGCATAGCAGCAACATAAGAATGTCATGTCATCCATCTGATGGTCTTCTCCGCTGTGGGACACATCCTATGCAGCATTTTACAAAGAAGTAATTCATGTCATGAATTCTATGAATGCCTATGAACCTCAGACTGAAACATTACCATTTCTCTTCCCCTGTTTCAGTTGATGTGAAGGATCACTGCATGCCTGCTCCTAAGTTGTAATCTTAAGGGGGGTGATGAGTAACGGCACAGATCCGGTTTCCAGTTGGCTTGAGCCAAGTGACATTATCACCGAGGCACCACCTGACATTTTGCCCTGCAGTGCAGAGGTCACCTCCTTGTAATGGGATCATCTCTCCCAGGTCTCACCTTCATTTGGCTTATATCACAGGGATGGCTTAAGATTTCATAAGGTCCAGCAGATTTAGATATGTCAATTATGCTTCAATGTGACATCTGCCGGGAGTAAGAGACCGTTCCTATAGGTATGAGATGTCGAAGCTAGAATGTCACCAAACAGCACCAAAGCTACACCGCTGAAGTGCCATTTTCTACACAGAAAATAACAGCTGACTGGCGGTTTGAGCACTCGGCTGAGTCAACAGGACAAGAGATTATAAACGGTGTCGCTTCTTTCCTGAAAAGTCAAAGCACAGGCCTGTGGACATAAATGTGAGCAGAGAGGTCAACCACGACTCCCTGGGTACATGTCCTCATGAAGCATCCCATCACTAGCTTAAAATTCAGCTGTGCTTGCTGATAATGGCAAGCTAAAGCTAAAGAGTCTGCTTCATAGAGACCAGCTTACATGACATCAACTCTGGGATTCAGGATGAAATTTGGATGACATCTGCTGCCGTAGCAGATGTTTTGCTCCCTGCTGAGATGGCAACAAAGGGTTAAGATCACGGTCGTCATTGTAGTTACAGCAATTTAATATAGCCAGTATGATATCTCAAGAACGTGATGCAGAGTAATGACCGTGACAGTGCAGAGTACGTCCACAGTATCATCTATCCTCCTATTGTTCAAGGAATATTGAAGGTATTGTTGAAAAAAACTACACCACAGCCCCATGTGACATAAAATCTTTGTCCATCTCTGACCCACAAAGACAGGGACGGCATCAACAAGAGCACACAGATGGCATGCTATACTTAAATTAATAGAATTTTCCCAGTGTCTGAGCACAAGCCAACACGGTCAATCCAGTAATGCCGTGTAACACATTCACACATAATGGATAGTTAATGTGAAAATGATGGCCTGTTCAAATCAAAGCAGCGCGTGGGTGGCGGGATAGAGCGGGTGGGAGGGTGAAGGGTGCGCAGGATTATCCAACCAGGCGGCTGCAGTGGCACAACTTTCTAAGGAAAGCTGAAGAAGGAGTGACATTTTCCCTTGGATATCTATCAGCGAGGCTTAATGGTTTTCATGAGCACTTGCTGGAGAAATGACATTCTTTTTTTTAATGGTTAATTAATAAATGAAAGGATGATGATGAATGGCTCCCATTTTTCATCGTGTAATGAAATGATACACAATTTCTTTCCCTGTGTTTCTAATTAGGAGACGGACATTCCTGCTCTCCGGTGTAGGCCGGGCACATTTTCATTATCATGGACACAAAAGAGGCAGCCACACCTTCGCGTTGGAGCAGACACAAGCCACAGCAGGTGGATTATCAATTATTTAATATACGGCTGCCATCGTGTAATTATCAATAACCTGGTAAATGGCAGTTATCATGTATCACACATTACAACACAGTAAGATGGTAAGATGAAATTAAAAAAAAAAAACTAAAAATATGATATAAAAAAAAAGTCCAAATTGTTAGACTGAACCTAAATAAGTAGGACATCACATAAATAAATAACTGAATAAATTCCCAGGAGGATGTGATGAGACAAGAGTAACAATACTAAAGAGCCGTTCAGGTCAAAGTAAATGGATTCCTAACCGACATCACAAATGCATACGTCATGTCTAATTGCTGCATACCTTGACATTAAATAGCAAAATGTGAATGCAACTGTCACGTTAAATTAACCTGCAAGCGGGGGCATGAAATGCCGTACCACCTGTTTTCATCAAAGCTTGCTGACGTGTTTTTCCCACTGCAGACACGAGGAAGAGCGTGAGGTCGCAGTGTTAAAAACATAACCCACTCCTGTTACTCTGGAACTGTCTGCAGAGGCCCAGGCCAGGATCAGAGACGCGAGCATCACACACAGAGGGAAGCCCAGCACATAACGTGACACCATTTTGAGAGCAGAGAGATTTATCATGGAGGAAGCTGTGCATGTGTGTGTGAGCGTCAAAAAAAAATCCCTCCAGCACCAATCAATAGCCAGTGTGCATGGCACGACGAGTCAGGAACAGACATGCTGAAAACGGAAGTAGAAGAAGCAGCATCCATTAACAGATGGATTACAGCAGACTTCTTTTCAACTCATTCCAGATGCAGCAAATAATCTGATTATCTGGGCGTCAGTTAGCATATTAACAGCACATTATAAGCATCAAGAGCGTTTGGAGGATCACAGCAAAGAAACATCACCCCAACACTTCAACTCTGAAGCAGGTAAACAACACCACTTAGTGTACATACGAGTGCATGCATGCACCAATGAGTGTAAATGAGCTGTTGAAATGACCCCTGTTCAACTAGCGAATCCTCACATAACTCACTCCATCCAGTCCAGACTAACCCTGGCTACATCGAGCCAAAAGTCAGTTTTGACGCACTCATGCATTTCCAGAGTCTTCCTTATGTCTAAGTTGGTGTTTAACTACATCTTAGTCTTCTGCCTCTTCAATAGTCACATTGCACTAATCACATTTCCCTTTGTACCTGTGAAGAAGTAAATAACTGGCACTTTGTAGAAACTCAAAGTACCACTAAACACCACACAAAGACAAAGACCACCACCCTACAGTCATTCCATGTTGCTGGAAAAGGACATCTCCTGCTCAGTATGCCTCCAGCATGTGATGCAGTGAAGAAAAGTTGAACCATCAACAGCAGAAAGATTGATGATTGAGTCCTCCAATACTTCAGATAACCTTACTGCACCAATCAATGTTATTGACCACTCTTCTGCAATTCTCAGCTGACACGAGTGTCACATATACAATATTCAAAACAAAATGGGAGCACATCCATTACCAGCCAAATGGTGTTGAAGAACTTGTAAAACTCAACATAGAAATAAATCAAAGTTCAGATATCAATCTTGATGATGAAGAACCAACCAGTGGACAAACCTTCTGCACACTTCAGCCAGTTAAAAGGCAACACACCTGTGGAAAGCCATTAGTGAATTTACCTGTTCAACCAAGCCAACATCAGACTTCACTTCAAAGACCAAAGATGTTGTCTCTCTACATTAATTTTTCAAGCCAGAAAACAAAAATGCTCTTTAAATTCTGCATGCACAAGAACAGTGATGCACTTACGTGTTTTGCGATGGTTGTGTGTATGCGTGGAGAGCGTGCTGGAGACCGTCTCAGTCGTCGTATGCTCGGGCGTCCACATCTGCGTAGAATCATGGAGCACGGTCGGATTGGACGGTGATGGGCTAGAAGTTGCCACTCCAATTATGAAGGTCGTCCGCGGTGCTGCAGTGGTCGGAGTAAAACCTGAAGGTCCACGTCCGTTACGATTTACAGGATTCCGTGGGGTTACTTGGCTACCCGAGGCTCCACCTCCTCTTGGGTTTATAGTAGTGGTAGTAGCACTGGAACGAGTTCTACCTTTCGCGACAGTCCCAGTTCTAGGCGTGGGGTTCCCGCCATCAACTGTAGGAGTAGTTGTGGTGGTCGTCGTATCGGGACTTTTGGGAATCCCACTTGGCTTAGATAGGAAGATAGGATCCTGGCCAATTCGATTAGCATCCACCAGGTCTGTTGGCACGTAATCCCGCACTGTACCAACAACAATCCATTTCAGCAACATCAGGCTCAATCCAAGGCCGATGAAACCGATAAGTAAGGGGACCACACACAGCCATGTCTGCTGGCGAGGCCAAACTGCACAGCGAAGCGGACCCTGGTCCTGGGCCTGGCCCTCGCCACGGCCCCCTGTAGCCCCTGGACCCTCAGGTTCCTCCAGGATCACAGCCCCAGCAACAGCAGCCCCAGAGCACTCACTCATCCTTCCCTGCCGTCCTTTATGGCTCATTGAGGGTTAACCCTGTGACAGGCATCGGTAGCAACTGATTGAAAGGTTCCCAACAATGCCGGACATTGAGAAGAGACAAAGTGAAAGGTGAGGAAATGGATACAAAGAGACCCCACGGGAATCGGACTCTCAGTAACACGTACACAAATATGTAATCCAAGGATAGAGAGAAGGGGAGGGGTGCAGGGGATGCATGCAGACACACAAACACAAACACAAACACACAAGCACACACACTCACACTCACACTCAGAGACACCCACTGAGAAATGGAAGGTGGCGTAGACGGATAATTGCCCGATTAGTCCGTGTTTAGTCCGGCCCAACTCCTGATGTCCAACTGAAGCAACAGTGAACTTTAAGCAGGTTCACAGCAGGGTGAGCAAAAGGAGAAGACGCGATGCTTCTAACAGGGAGAAAGAGGGACAAAGAGAGAGAGACGGGAGGGAGAGATGGGTGGGAAGGAACACCTTCACATCCGTGCATGTGAGGAATCTGTGGCATCAGTGTTCGGATGCCACTGCAGCAAAAAATCCACAGCGATTTCTACTTAACATGCATGTGTGGTCCCTCCAAGTACAATCCACGATGGGACAGTACCGACTAATCGGGGGACTGAAACTTGCAGGGTGGGTCTTGTTGCTTCCCCACCCTGTGCAGGACCAAAAAGATGAAAGATGTTTCCCAATGCAGCCTGTTCCGACAGCTTTAGCCGAGTCAGCGTCCCTCAGCTCCCAAATTCGGCCTCTTTCATAACTGAAAGAGAGTGAGAGCAAAGAGATTTGTCGTTTATGCGTCTGTCAAACACTTTCCTTGGATTATCCGCTATCTTTGTTGCCCGTTGCTTTTCAATCAGCCTCTCCCTTTTTGAGGATTTTTTTTATCACTCTTTTGATCCGAACCCACTTTGCCTCCTTTGTGAGTGCTCTAAATTCCAGTGCGGCTAAAAATAAAGCAATAGAATCCAATTAATTTTCCATATCCAGTCAAAAATACTTCAGATGAGAGCAGGGAGAGAGGGAGAGGCAAAAGGAAAATGAATGAGGGGTGTTGTCACGCAGTGGTATCACAGGGCGGATAAATCTGCAACTGCGACGCGTGATCGCGCACCTTCTCCAGTCGGCTATGGATCAGATTTCCCCAAGCTGTCCGCTCAGCGCCCTGCTGTCTCAGTGTACTGTCCGTTAATACTGCAGCAAGCACTCAGGAAGCCTCTTCTCGTCCATTTGATGGGAACATTCCGGCACAGAGGGATCAAATGAGAGAGGAAGAGGGTGAGAAGCAGGGAGTGGATGAAATGATTGAAACAGAAAAAGCAGAAAGCAAGAAATAAGAGTGAAGACACAAACAGGCGGCCGCAAGGTTTAAAAATATCCCGCTGATTCTTTCTGAAAGGTGTTTTTTCCTCAGTCCGCGAAAGCCTGCGCTCTTTCCAGTCAGTCTGCTATTTGTTAGTCGGGTTGCTGGGATCCTCTGTCCGTCCTTCCCTCCAGGATGCTTTCTTGGAGGTGATTAAAAATGTGCGCCCCGCGCTGGGATGGAAACTTGCAACCGCAGCGGCAAACGCTCCCAAACCCCCCGTGGGGTTAGCAACATCCAACGATGCAGCTGTTTTACCTGTGGCAATTGTGATGCAGACGCACATACAGCTGCCTCCCCGAGCTGCTGCCGCTGAGAGACAGAGAACGAATGAGAAGAGGGAAAAAAACGCAGGCACAGACAGTGTGCACACTGGTGGAGCGAGGGAGGAGAGAGAGAGAGAGAGGGAGGGAGGAAGGAGGGAGGGAGGAGGGAGGGAGGAGAGAAAGAGGCTGCACCTGCTAGATGCACCAGCACTGGGAAGCTTGCCCACCTCCGTTAGCAGGGAGGGGAGTGAGTAAAGATGCAGAATGCATACAGAAAACTAGAAAACAAAGGGAACGGGGGGTGGAGGTGTGTGTACAGATAAAGATAATGAGAGCGGGAGGGGGGAGAGGGAGAGAGAGGTCTGCAGCGGCAGGCGAGGCAGTTAGCAGCGAGAAGCCCGAGTCCCAGAAGGATCAGAGCAGAGGCACAATGCAGGAGCCGTCAGTCACTCCCTCGGCCCCGCCCACTGCACAGCGTCAGAGGACGGACACTTAAAAACTCAGCTAACAGGAAGCGTGTGGTGTTTATGTGGACACACAGAAACTCAGTCAGAACTGAAAGGACACGAAAAACATATGAATAGATTTGATTATTTCATGAAGTTTTACAGAATCCTGATTTATTCTGATATTTGACGACCTCGTTGTATGTAATCATTGTAGCTACTATAGCTTCCCTGTTTGACATATGTCTGGGATTTGTCTGATTTATATATAGATTTATTTTTGTATATAAATACATATATACTTTGATAGCCTCGTTCTTTAGTCATCTGATTTATGTCTATATTTGATCTACTTTCTTCTTATATTTGCTGCTCTGTTGCTATGACTATGTATATGTATACTAGACTGTGTTGTACACTATATGCAATGTGATGATAATTCATTAGACTGCAAAATGTTTCCGTGTCTTCTTCATTTAAATGCTATCATAAATATCTCACGTCCTGTCTCTTCTGTATCTTCATTGAATTTTCTGCCATTTTAATTAAATTCCTTCAAAAAGACAAAACAGAGGAAGTCAAATGAGGGATATTTGGGACAAATCCAGAGAAAATGAAATACTAAATAGAGCCATATGTTAGGAGGAAATAGTGTGGAGGCAAAGCAGACAGAAGACAAAAGACTAATAACATTTTGAGTTTCGCATCACTGCTCACTCCATTATTTTAATCAGCCACTTTGAGTGGCTGAGCCTCGGTGAATCCAGCCTGGGTTCAAATCAATTTAACTGTGTACAGCACTGTGTAAAACAACCTTTAAGACGCTCGCTGTGAAATCATGCCCTGCTTCCTCTGTTGTTTTGTGACTTTATCTTTGTGCGCGTCAACGTGTTTGGAAGTGAGTCTACTGGGAAGAGATGGCATCGTAAGAGAGACGCTCTGAAGTCTCCTCCAGCTGGTCCCGCGGGGAAACGAGGGATGCTGTGTGTTCACACCTCTTTCTGTCTTCTGACACACAAACGTATAGCAGCATGAATCTGCTGAAGCTGCTGTAATGGCACTGTGGTGGTTTGAAGGGACTGTCAATAGTCACACTGTCAAACGTCCCCGGGGACACAAATGAACTGCTAAGACATCTACGCTTCCACTTGATGAAGGAGACGCCTTTGAAAACATCAAAACACACAGCTGCAGCTTTAAACCTGATGACAGCCATGGTTTCAGAAGTCTTTTATAGTTTTTAGATCAGGTGACATCTGATGAAACAGGCCCAGGTTCGCATTAATGCTTATGTATAGGTAAATAAGCAGCCAATCAAAGTATGTAAAAACACTCTCTCAGATACCTGCAGTTGCAAAATAAACTGCTAAAGTAGAGCAGTTTGTAACTGACTGCAAAAAAATCTGCCGACGAGACGAACCTTAACTGTGTTTAATTAGAATACATCGTGGCCTGTGCTGGATTATGGATTAATTACTCGTCCTCACCCACAGTGAGAGAAGTGTGTGCGCGGTGGAGTCCGGCGGTGAATACCTTCAGTCTGTCTTTGCTCTGCACTCGTGGTAAGTTTGTGTGGGGCTTCATCACGTTATCAGGTCCAAACACGGCATCATTTCCAGCCGTATGAGTGCAGGCATGCAGCACAAAGGGTGTGAAGGAAAAATGGCTGCAGATCCTGTCTAATTACTGAATCTTATCATGTGGAAAAGTGTACAAAACAGTGAAATCATAGCTTCATACGTCACTTCTGTTGTCCAGGCCATGATGAAAAGTCACATCTGGTGTATACTGATCTAATGTATGTATTGTGTTCAGCATTGTTTCTGCAGATGACCCTTCAAAGAGACAGCAGCTATCTACAGTGTGGGTTTATATTTAGACTCGGCTCTTAGTTTTATTTTTAATCTTTTGCCTGAGAGTCATTTATAGATGTAAATATTGCTTTCAGTGCTCTTCTCTACATCCTCTTGCCATCTGCTGTTTTCATCAAGCAGTATAATCCTGTCATATGTCCTAAAACATGCCTAGTGTTAGATTAGAGTGATGTGTTAGCATATTGTATGACCGTCACTGTTGTCATATTAAAGTCCTCCAGCTTCCAACCTGAAAATGTCTTCGTCATTTCCAGAGAAAGGTCACATTTCTTATGTGCAAATGGCGCATTGGAGCCTATTCTGCCCACGATAAGCCCTGCGTTTGTCGTCTTGCCCTGACTGGAAAAAGGCTAAGCAATGAGCACTTAAAGGCACTCAGCATTTAGAAATATTCCAAATTCAGCCGCCTTCAAAATGTCTGGAGGGGTGTTTAAAGAGTCACTGTCACTCTGAACCCTTTCCCTCACTCTTATATTCTACCTACATAATATCAAGAATTACATGTGTTGGATTGAGGAAGCAATTTACCCTTTTATTGAAACATTTGAGTCAATGAAAAGTGACTTTTCTGTAGCTTTTTGGAAAAAGTAAAAAAATGGTTGAGAGCCAGGCAGATAGATGGATGACTTATTTCAGTCCCATTAGGTGAGTACGACTGTCCACTTCCTGTTCCATGAACAGTACTGGGGAAACCTCTGATCACACGCTGGTTCAGTGGGCAGGCATGGAGGCTGATGTGACTTATTATCCTTTTTTAGAGAAGTCTGCATGTTTGTGTGTGTCTGATTTAAGAGACATGAAGATGCCACTCCACTGGCATGTAATTACTCACTCACAGACCTATTTCAACCACAAAGGCGGACATACACACAGAGCCATACAAAGCAGTGAAAAACATGAATAAATGCACTGCTGCACATGGATATGAGCGTATTTAGAGGAGTAAGAGAGAGCACAGAGACAGAAAAGCTCACCATCCAGCCTCTCAGACAAAGGTCTGCTGATGTCTGCACAGTTTTTGATGATCTCTTTGTTTTGATGATGCTGCTCGTCTGCAAGCCCGAGCCTCCCAGACTGCAACCTGCTTCTTAATTAAAGGGCAAACAAATGCATTTCTTCCAATCCCAAGACAAACAACGAGCCCTGTTCCAGAAGGTCAAAGGTGTAGTTATTTGCTCAGAGGGGGAGCTCAGCTCAATCACTCCCTGCAGGAATTTTCATGACCCAAAATGACGGTAAACTCAGTGTATTTTTTAGTATCAATAATAATCCAGCCCAGACCCAAAGGTGAGAGCACAGGTCAAACAAAATCGATCATCAAATACAACATTAGGGCTGCTTCATCTTTGGGATTTTGATCACCTCGCTCCCATCTTTGCATCGCCGCCACAGAGTGTACCGCCGTTATAGCCAGAAAAATCACAAAACACAAAATATGGAGTCTAAAACAAATGTCCAGCTTTGTAATCACTATTTTTGAATTACAGTTAATTACAATTTCATTCATCTATGCTGTTATTCTTACATTCCTTATGTTTATTTTTTCTTTTGTAACTGTCCATGTCCTAATTTTTGTGCTCGTCTGTTCACGGTTGTCTTCATTCAGAGACGTCTTGTACTCTTTGTGCCTCTTGGCTGTAAGTCTATATAAGCGACCTTGATGGCAGATGACACCGACGGTGAAAATCTAAGCCTATTATACGCAGATCTTTTCAAAAAGCAGCGATCATTACTGGACATAAAGGCTCACTTTGACTGTGCCGTTCAAGCAGACCGGTTTCAGATTAGCGCCCTCTTTCTAACATGTTTTATGCATCAGGGCCTGAGGATTAAGCAGTCATGCAATGTTTCATCTGTGCCTGAATGTCATCCTTCTTCTATTAAAAAGGCAGCGGTGTCCTCTGGGTCGGGCCGGGTCAAGCCCGGGGGGTTTGGAGAGGATGCCCATGAGTTCCCTCTGCATGTCTGTGTACACACAGATTTGTCACTGCTGAGGTCCTCATGGCTTCTGACAGCGCGCAAAGGATTTACCACAAGATTTATGGAAGCAGAAAAAGTGACTGTCAGAGCTCCCCCTGGTGCTGCACTGTGTTCCTGTCCCAGTACGCAGAAAACACTGTGTACTGCTACTGTATGCTGGAAAACTCTAACTCTGGATTGGTTTAGTTTTCCAAGAAAGTATGAAGGAAGTATGTTTTTCTGATTTCATCGAGAAAACAGTTTGCAGCTTTAACTTTTTCCCTCTGTAGTCGCTCTTTTCAATTACACCAATCAGTTATGAGTGGCAGCAGAAAATAAGACAAGCAGACACATTTTCCTGCAGCAAACTCATGAATAATGTGTGCAACTGTAAATATTCACTGTTGGTTTGACAGTTTTAGAATTAGAAAATCAATGGCTGCAAACTCACTTCTGAGCCCTTTTTGCTTCATTCTGCTTATGGAGACAGCAGCTTCCTCAAACGGAGATTTCTGCTGAATCAATGCAAATGCAGCTTTTGTCCCTCAGTCCCTGGAGACCTCATGACGAGCCCCAGAGGACAGCCTCCACACATTAAGTCCAAGATGGAACAGCAGGGTCAGAGGTCGGTGCACATCTCAGTATCTGTGTCTGACGTTAACAAATCACACGGTGGCTGAAAATTGGCAGCAAAACGTTTTGCCAAAAAAATCCCCAAAGTAATCAATATTTCCCCCAAACAAAAATTGAATTAATGTGAAGGGTCTACAGATCATTTCAGCCAGTTTGAAACAGCTGTCCACCACCTGTTCTTCATGATATGGACACATCCTCAGAGTGGTCCAAACTCATTTCCCGTTTTAATCTTTCTATTTTACGACATGTTGCTTTTGCCACGTGTGGATCTGTCTGTCAATCCAACAAAAGGTGGTGGAACATGAGAGGAAGGGTTGCCTGGACACACGGCCCCCTCCCCGACGCTGGACCTCGTTAGCGGGGCTGGACAGCCGTCAGCGCTGACAGACTTATCGGAGGCCCTGTCGAAATCCATTGGCAGGGCCTGATGTCATACATGAATCAATGAGACGTAAATGAGGAGCAGCCCATTGGTTGGTTAGTGTACCTGTGAAAATACACATCAATACACTCAAATGTTCAGTACATTAAAAGGCATTTCATTTACTTTCATTTTCTTATTGCTTATTGGTTATTTTTGCACTAATAAGTCAAATTCCTCGTGTGACCGATGAAGCTGATTCTGATTCATTTGTCGCATTTTTAATGTTAAATTTCCTGATGTGGAGATTCACAGCACAGTTTTGAGGTCAGGGGGCCTCTAGCTGACAAAATGGCTGATGTGGTTGACCTGGGGGGGTTTCAGGATCTGGGCATGAGCGGGGTCATGACTGTCAGGTTTTGTTGAAAGGTCAGCACACCCTGGTCTAATTGCCTTCCAGCCTCCTCTGTGAGACCCTGATCATTATGAAACATGTTCAATAGTTTCTTGTAATGGGAGCGATCGAAGTCATTCCACCTAATTGATGGCTAAAATAAGATGTCTTAGATGAAGATGAGTAATTGGATGCCTGTAACACTGTAGAGCTCAGATATTCTGCTGTTCTTGGGATGTAGGGGCTTAACAAACCGGCATATGATCAGACTGCTAGGATGCACTCCAAAGACAAACAATCTCATTCTGTGCTCGGTCTCTTGTTCCACTGCACAAATAAAATCACAAATCTGTAATCCTCTTCTTCACTTGGCTTCTTTACCAATTTGTAACAGCTTCCAGTCAGGACAGTCTGATAGTGTGAGAAAAGTGGAGCAGATTGAGAGGAGAGAGCAAGGCAACAACTTCCCCACACAGAGACGTTTTTAATGACCAGCCGAGTGAAGTGAATCTTTGCGCACGACATGAAGAAAACCTTTTCATTTAATCAACTTTCAGTGTGTTCACGCCTCATCAGGGCTGTGCAACTTTATGAAAATTAGCAATTAACTACAATTACTTCTCTCAAAATAACTGAATTACTTTAACAAATACTACATTTAAAAGTATAGTTACAAGAGAAAGTAACGTTTAAATAAATACTTCAGTTCTCTCATTAATGCACACGTCTGCATTATTCTGGTGTTACTGTGGCACAGCGTGCGACAGGACAGCGCTCCAATGTAAGTATCTCTGTACTCATTATCACTGATAGAAGTTATTAATATTCCACTGGTGCTCTTTGGTGACACAGCAGGATTCAGTAAGAGAGGATCCAGAGGACGCCGGATGTTGGGCAGCAGACGTTTCTTTGCTTTACGTTAGAAACACTGTGATCACTGTGATGAAAAGCAGGCTCACATAAGGGCGGTGACGTCAGATCATAACCCGGAAAATCCGGGAAGAACTGCGATTGTCTGCGCAGTCCTGAGCAGTCTCAACACAATTAAAACAAACAAAAAGGAAACCATTGGCCCATGATTGAAGCACAAACGCCAAGGAAAAGCGACCAAATCAACAAAATCTGAGCAAAATGCTCCTGATGGGGTTTAAAGCCAGCTGGAGGATGGAACAAAATGGCGTTGCAGCTGGAACACAGCACAGCCGTGTCTGCTGCAGGCTCATTAGCAGGCTTAGATGGTGTCTGTGGTCCAGTGAGGGTTCACATGTGCTTCGCAAAAATCAAATCAAAGAATAAACTCAACACAAATGATGCATTACAACCCAAATCCCATAAAAGTCACACTAAACTGAAAAGAGTGCAATGACAGTATGTTCAGAGTGTTGCCTCATCTGTCATCATGACTTATTCTGGAGCCAGAAACAGGACGCGGGACACAGAGCAGCATGCAACAGTTTATTCAAGAGAACAGGAGTAATGTGCTGAGCCTGGCGCCGCTGGATGGTAAATGGTTTGGTGAGGCAGGTGAGGCAGGTGAGGCAGAGAGCTGGCCGGCTCATGGCAGGAGATCCAGATGAAGAGCAGCTTAGTAATAAAAAAAAAGAGCAAAGACAAGATAAGGAAGCAGGTCAACAGACAATCTGACACAGACTGGAGTGAAGAGCTGGTTTATACACAGCAGGAGCTTATCGTCTGATGAACCTCAGGTGTGCAGGTAGAGTGGCAGCAGGAGGGAGGAGAAGACCACGCCCACCTCAGCACAGACACAAACAAGTGAAAAAATGCCAGACCTTGACCTCATCAGCTGATGATCTGATGCAGCGACACGTTTCACAGACTGAAAGATGAACGCTCCAAAAACACCTGTTTGGATCATTACACAGGTAAACAGGCTGATTGGTAACAGGTGAGAGGATCCTGAGTGGGTACGAATCAGTCGTTCACAGCAAGGATGGAGCGAGTTAACATGTTGAGAAGACAGGTGAATGACCTGTCTCCTGTAGCTGTTTGACAATAAACACTTTAATTTTCTAAAGTTACAACTATTTTCTTTCATGGATGTGAATTCATGAAGTTTAAGGAACACGTGCAGTCTGACAGCAGCCTTCAATGAGAGGCGGTCATTGTGATGGCGTCCTGCAGGCAGTGACGGTCATGAGGACATGAGACTGTGGCTGACAGATGCTGCAGAGACACACCGTTGTGATGTGAAGTGAGACACGTCGGCTTGGGTGAACTTATGGTCAAAGACGGTTCAAGCGGGACGGTGTTGTCTGGCGTCTCCTACGCTTGCTCAGTTTGCGACTCATAAACTGTTGTGAAGTGTAAATCAGTCAGAGCAGCTCACGTCTAAAACCTGGCTCATTGTTGATTATGCAAACAAATCAAGCCCAGAATGAATTTCCTTTGCCCTCATTTTATTTGTTTGTTTTCGCCTCCCATCTCTGGCATTTCCTCTCTTCTGAAAATTGCTGTTGTTTGTGTATAGATCCTCTGTTATCTCATTAGCCCTCCAAACACTCAAGCAGCCTGAAGCCTCCATTATTCTTTTTTATCTCTGATTAGGGATTCTATTAAAAAAGTAAATGAGGTCTGTGGGGTCCTTGTTTTCGCCATCTTTTTTATTCAAACTAACTTGTCGTAACCACGTTTAGGCTTCGTGAATGTACATTGATTTAGAGAGGTTCACTTCACTGAATGAAACCACCGGCAGCTAAAGGCAATTCATATCATATTTAACGTCATTTAACGGTTGGCTGGTGAGTCATCGCAAGCAATGATGGCATCAAACCATTTTGGACTGATTTCACAGCCTTTTAACATCCAGCGAGCAGCTGCGTCCAAAGAGACGGGACTGGAATACCGATGTGAACGTATCGTATATGACTCCAGCATGTGAGCTCTATTTCAAGCCAGTCACACCTACGTTACTCATCAGTGTGACTACAACAACAAGGCAAACATGAACAGAACATATGGTCGCATGGAGGCAAAGACAAAGAGCAGCAGCGTGAGGGTGATGCGGGGGCTGAAACATGTTGAGTTTGCAGCAGATGCAGCACTTACAGGGAAATTACAGGCATTAAAACAGTCATTGAGCTACAGTATGGCTGGTTAAATCCACAGTAAGCTACAGAGCGTCAGAGTATTATCAAACACAAAGCAGCTCGCTCTGTGCTTCGCTGCGAGCTGCTCTGGACTGATACACTAATGGCAGTGTTTCCTTAGTGCTGAGACGGAGAGTTTCAACAGCGCTGTCATTTCTAAATTAGCCTCTTAAGTGAAATACTCTTTCATCAGCATAAAACTGAATGTATGCAAAGCTATACAATCAGAGGTGGCAGTGCTTTCCCACAATATCCACACGCAGCAGCAGAGGCACGCTTAGCATTTTTAATGTTGGTGCAACAGGTGACATGAGGCTACAGGAACGAAAGAAACTTTAACAGAAGATCAGCAGATGGCGCAAAGATGTCGAAACGATAGAAGCTCCACAACGCTACGCTGCTCGGCTCGAAGTGTTTAAATATGCCGAAGCACAGTGACGCTAAAAAATACCCATAATGACATCACACTTCCCTTCAGTGTGTTACTGTTGTTTGTGCTTCGTCCTGCTGGTCCAGCGTCTCTTTAGCTCCACTCTCTCATGGTTTACCATGATTTACCATGGTTTCACATGACATTTTTCTCCAAATAACAACAAGCAGCTCTGAGTAGAAAAAAACAAAAAAACAAAAAAACGGTTTCCAGCCCATCATTTGAGCTTTCCCAGATATTTGGGAAAAATTATATTCCAGTACATCCGTGTTGGTAGGTGGGTTACAGTTGGTATTTTCCTCCTGCAGAAAGCAGCACAGTGTACCTTAAAGGTGACACGAAGGTGGCAGCAGAGAAAATTCACCATTCATACAAACTTCTTTGGAAGTTTGTCGCAAGACAGATTAAAATTGCTCATTAAATAGAGTTTGAAACAATGGAGGAGGTGTGCAAGTTCACCTGGAGCAGCAAGTTAAAGACGTGTATCCTCACCTGAACGGTGATGCTAACCTTAACGAGGCTACAGGCCGAGACGAAGGGGAGGACGGTCCACCGAGAGGATCACTTTGTCTGTGACAACAGGGGCTGAAGTCTGGACCCAAACGAGCATTTAACTGTGCAGAAGGTCAACGAGCCATAACAAAGAAAAGTGAAGATAACTCACAGGCCGTTTCTGCTAAAAATCAACTGGTTTGTCTTCGTATCTGCGACGTGAATCTGACTCCAAGTCATGTGATGTTTGTGACATTCTCCAATTCAGAGCCTCTGTAAAGTTTCACGTTTCAAAGCTCGTTCAGTATCAAACGACGGCTCAGGACTGCGTCACAGTGACTGAGTTTGCTCCTCCATCAGCCTAAAATCAGATGAAATCTACACTAATACAGCTTTTTCAATTAAGTCAAAAGGAAGCAGTGATACTCCTCCTGACAGCCATCAAAGCTATTGATCAGTGAGACCAGAGAAGACGTGTCGGCTAATTAACAAGAGCTAACCGCCCACACACACAACAACACACGGCCCAGGCCTCAGATCCGGCTCGCCTCGATACAGCCGCCGCGGCTGTTCTGTGGTGGTTGCCATGGTTTCTTCTCATGTCACCGTTTTACTAATGAAGGCGAGAAAACAGTCAGGGTCTGTTCATTGACATGGATAGCCCGCCTACTTAATTACCCGTAGGGATGACCGAAAGGGATTTCTTAAAAGGTTATACAAGGAGATCCTGATTAGTGGAGGAAGGAGGAGGTGGAGCCGCGTCTGAGGTAGGAAGGACAAAAAAGGAAGAGGGCAAGTTAGTGGTGAGGAAGATGAATGGCAAGACGTGAAGAGGAGTGAATTAAAGGGAAACAAGAGGGAAGCAGAATGAGAGAAAGTCAGTGAGGCAACATGAGAA
Source organism: Chaetodon trifascialis (assembly GCF_039877785.1). Taxonomy (NCBI): domain Eukaryota; kingdom Metazoa; phylum Chordata; class Actinopteri; order Chaetodontiformes; family Chaetodontidae; genus Chaetodon; species Chaetodon trifascialis. The sequence goes on along the minus strand of NC_092068.1, from coordinate 27,118,827 downwards.
AAAGGCGACTGAAGCAGAGAAGAGATGCCGAAGCGAGCGAACGCTGACATCTTACATCAACCCAGATTCACATCACGCTTGCAACACCTGAGCGAGAGCGCGCTGCCTCCTGGTACCTGAGAAGAATGGGCTTTTTTTAACCATGTAAAGCTTATCTTTACTACCTTTCAACTTGATCCTGAGCCCTGCTTTATACTGAAAGCTGATTCCACAAAGTCTGATGGAGCGAGCATCGCGGCGCTCTGCTATCTCTCTCCACCGTCTGCAGACGCACTCCTGCATGAAGTTCATTTCAATGCAAACTCTTTCAAGTCACATCAGTCTATGTGGCAAATTAAGAAAATGGAGTATTCCATCAAACGCATTTACCCGCTTTGATCTTCCTGACAGCTTTTGGCAGCAGCGAGTATGAAATAGTGGTGCTGCGTGTGTGTGTGTGTGTGTGTGTGTGTGTGTGTGTGTGTGTGTGTGTGTGTGTGAGAGAGAGAGAGAGAGAAAACCAAGATGGTGCAAAGTATTCAGAAGATCAACAGCAGAGGATTCCCTTGAAAACATGTCTAAACAATGATGAAAAATGCCTAGAAATGGAATTCTGTGGACATCTGGACGAAATGGACACATGGACGGACATTCATGTGCATTTTCTTTTACTGCTGTGGGCTCTTCACACCTGAAACCCAGCATACCTGTGCCTCATGGTCTGGCCTCCCGCCAGCCTTCCTTCCTCCTCTTTTCATCCGTCTCCGTCCCTCCTTCATCTCCTCTGCCTCCTGTCTCCCTCTGATTCATTAAGCGGTGCGCAGTGTAAAACTTTAATGAGGCGCCCTCTGTAGAAAGTGTTGGCCGTAACATGAAGAGACAGTCTGGATGGGCTGTAATGTGAGGTGCAGCGAATGATACTGACACCTGTCCTGAAATGAGTACATGCAGGTGTCACTGATACCACACCAACCTCGCATATGAGGGCGTTCTGTACATCCACCAATGACTTCCCTTTAATTCCCCTGAGAAAACATCTATGTGTGACTTGTTCATTGAGGAAGATTCGAGGCCTCAGATCTGATCCTGGGGAGGATCTAAAGGAAGACGGTGGGGAGAGGAAGAGTCCCATAAGAACAGACTGCGAAGCAAAGCTCTGCTGCTTCTGTGCTTGAAAGTCTGCTTCACCTCCGCCTGCACCCACAATGTGCAGAAGCATGCGTATTGCTGTTCCATTCACCTCCGTTAATATGATATTAAATTCAATATACCTTTATTAGTCCCACAAGGGGAAATTCCAACACACCTAAATACACCTGCACAAGACTCACTGTCTTCATTTATTAATTCTTCTATTCATGTGACATATTGAGTGTCTTAGAATACTTTTAGGTGTACATTTGAAGAAATATCAAAGTGAACCAAGCTCTATCATACCCTCCTTCCTTTCCCGGGCGCAGCTGTCGCTAACTTTGTGGTTAACAGCGTCTCTAAACTCAGACACTGGTGAACAAAACTCAGTAACTCTGCTTGGCTCTCAAAGAGCTGCAGCATTTATTCTGTAACAGACCGTGGTCTCATTCGCAGGTCGTCACGCCTTACAGATGCACGAGGTGTCCTTTAGCTTCTGTTTGAGATGCATCAGGTTTTCAACTCATCTGTGATGATATTAGACGCTCAGAGCAAAGTAATGTTTGGGGTGGAAGGATGGGTAAAACACAGACTTTAACCCAGGTGTCCCATCTGAAAGCAGAAGTCAGTGTTGACTCATCTTAACTTCTCCTGCATTGTGCTCATAAACGTACTTATTTTAACCCAGACAATGATCTTTTCCTAAACCTGACCGAGTGCTCTGGGTGTCCAAACTGCCACCGTTTGACAGCATCAACCACATGTTAGAAAGGCTTTCTGCCAGGTGTCTCATACAGACTCTAAAGCGTAAGAGACGCCGAGAGGTGTGAAAAAACATCAGTGTTTGACAACCTGGAGGTGAAATATTCACTGTTCCATTCACAGCTTACTGCTAACGTGACTGCGCTCAGACAGCGAGCACACCTGGCTTCCCGTCTCTTCGTCTCTTTCCTGCTGTCTGACCTCGACTCCACTGTTTCCAAACGGCTTTTAGCTTCGTGTTGTCCTTAATCATGTCGACTGAAGTGTGCCCACATGACAGACGCCGTGTGGAATCTTCTGCTTCTGTCTGAATTAGACTGGATGCACAAACTGTGCTGAATATTCAGATTCACTTTTCAGACCAAGTACTTCATTTGGGTACTTGCCCATGCTGAGTTTCAGTACGAGTACTGGATAATACCATCATTCCACCACACAGACAGATCATCATCTTTGATTTTGAGATGTAGGATTAATGTTTGGCAAACTAACGTCATCCCCACATCTTTCCTTCTTCAGGACTTATTTTTCTGTGGCCGTGCAGCATTTTATATGCAGTTCTGGTGGCAGCGGCACGACCACAGACACACAGACGGGAGAGCTCGGCGCCATGCCATTGTTCTGACGGCCCATTATTCTGAATCCCCAACAGTCCCCAAAAATGTCCCATTGGCCCAAAGGCTCATTTGTCCGACAGCCGGTCATTGCTCTGAAGGCCTGTTGTTCCAAAAATACACACAAACTTATAAACAGAACTTAACTAACGTACCTATTTCAAGGCAAACAATGAGCTGAACCAAGCAGGTTTGATGCCTGAACCGAACCAAACTGCAGCGGTTATTATGAATGGGCCTGTGGAGCAGTGGTTTGTCTTCGGCCCAGCAGGTCATTTTTCAGACTGTTGAGGTTTTGGAATAATTGGCAGCCCCTGAGCTGTTTGCCTGCAGTTGTATGAGTTTATTAAAAACCAGAGACAAGGTGAAAAAATGGTTATCAATGTTAATGTTGGACCAGTGCTGAGACTCTGTCAGGAAACAACATTTGGCCTTCATGTAATTATCTCTTTTTTTTTTTGGCATTTCAACATTCAGCGTCGAAGCATTTGTCTGTGTATGTGTGTTCATCCATATGGAGGAGAAAATGAGATAAAGTGAAGGAAAAGGAAGTGCACGCTCACACCGGCTGTCGACACGAAAGGCAAAACCAAACCGGCGCCCTTGGTGTTCTCCACTCGTGTATCAAGGCTCTTCAAGCTGCAAACCTTCATCAAACCTTCATGAAGCTCTAACTGGAACAGACAGAACGAAGCAGAGCTTGATAGATCTAAAGGAACCAGCATGTTGATTAATGTTCTCCAGCTACTGTTGAAGGCTGTTCCTGGGTCACACGTGAGCTGCTTTCAGAGGCGACAGGAGCGTGGTGGTGTCCTGCATGATGGTGTGATGGTGTATGATGGTGTCCTGCATGATGGTGTGATGGTGTATGATGGCGACCTGTATGATGGTGTGATGGTGTATGATGGCGTCCTGTATGATGGCGACCTGTATGATGGTGTGATGGTGTATGATGGCGTCCTGTATGATGGTGTGATGGTGTATGATGGCGTCCTGTATGATGGTGTGATGGTGTCCTGCATGATGGTGTGATGGTGTCCTGCATGATGGTGTGATGGTGTATGATGGTGTCCTGCATGATGGTGTCCTGCATGATGGTGTGATGGTGTCCTGCATGATGGTGTGATGGTGTATGATGGTGTCCTGTATGATGGTGTGATGGTGTATGATGGCAAACTGTATGATGGTGTGATGGTGTATGATGGTGTCCTGTATGATGGTGTGATGGTGTATGATGGCGACCTGTATGATGGTGTGATGGTGTATGATGGCGTCCTGTATGATGGCGACCTGTATGATGGTGTGATGGTGTATGATGGCGTCCTGTATGATGGCGACCTGTATGATGGTGTGATGGTGTATGATGGCGTCCTGTATGATGGCGACCTGTATGATGGTGTGATGGTGTATGATGGCGTCCTGTATGATGGCGACCTGTATGATGGTGTGATGGTGTATGATGGCGTCCTGTATGATGGTGTGATGGTGTATGATGGTGTCCTGTATGATGGTGTGATGGTGTATGATGGTGTCCTGTATGATGGTGTGATGGTGTATGATGGTGTCCTGCATGATGGCGACCTGTATGATGGGGTGTGATGGTGTATGATGGCGTCCTGTATGATGGTGTGATGGTGTATGATGGTGTCCTGTATGATGGTGTGATGGTGTATGATGGTGTCCTGTATGATGGTGTGATGGTGTATGATGGTGTCCTGTATGATGGTGTGATGGTGTATGATGGTGTCCTGCATGATGGCGACCTGTATGATGGGGTGTGATGGTGTATGATGGCGTCCTGTATGATGGCGACCTGTATGATGGTGTGATGGTGTATGATGGCGTCCTGTATGATGGCGACCTGTATGATGGTGTGATGGTGTATGATGGCGTCCTGTATGATGGCGACCTGTATGATGGTGTGATGGTGTATGATGGCGTCCTGTATGATGGCGACCTGTATGATGGTGTGATGGTGTATGATGGCGTCCTGTATGATGGCGACCTGTATGATGGTGTGATGGTGTATGATGGTGTCCTGTATGGACGCATGTTTCAGTGCATGTTAAATGTCCATTCAAAATGGAGTGATTCAACAATTTGAGTGGTGTGTCTGGACAGACTATGTCCCATGCTGTGAAGAGCTCATTTTATGGGCATGATGGACTAACTCATGGCTGAATAATGGAGCAATTTATTGCAACCCACAGACAAAACTGTGTATTTTCATGTATATCACAATCTGACAGCAGTAAATAAACCCTCAAATCCAGTACTTTGAGGAGTGACTGCCTGAAAGAAGAGGACGTAAGACGTTATGTCCCCAGTCGTTTGGATCGTGTCCATAAAACTCACAGAAAACTTGAGTATGAGATTCAGGTGGAATCAGTCGACTCTCAGTGGCAAATAGTCATCATCAGTGGAATATCCAGAATAAATCACGAGCCTTTAATCCTCTACTTTGTTTGCTCGTTGCAGAAAAACTTGTTCAAACACACATGCCCACGCATGTACAAGCGTAAATACACTGAAGCATTAACGCAGCGTTACAGAAACGGTGTCTTTGTGTTGAAGTGTTGGATTCTTTTTCTGTCTTCTTGCCAAAGTGGCGTGGACAACTTACACCATCCGGCATCAGCAGAAGTAAATCAAAGCCAAAGCAGGTTTAACTGCAGCGCCTTTAAACACAAAGGTTATTCAAACATACTGTAGGACATTAAAAGAAAACCACCAGCAGTAAACGAGGGGGAGCACTGTTTGTTTTTTACTCGACTGCAGCTGAAGATCGAAGGGACCGACCGGCTTTCTTCTCTTCGAGCGTATCAGGAATGTGCTTTGGCGCTTTGCCACCAAGTGATTTATAAACCAGCAGCAGCGCTTTAACGTCTCCTCTGCACCTGGAAGCCAGTGAGAAGATTTAAATTCCACGTTTCTTCTGTGGCAGCACACAGATCTGATCTGTGAATTAAACGCCTCGTAGAAAAACGGAGAATTTCTATTTGAGATTTCTGTGAGTGTGCGCTTCTGTCAGCTGGCAGGACTTTCAGCGTCTGAGCAGTAACGGAGAACCTCTTTGTGTGCACAGCAGCTTATCGAGACGTTCAAGCTACATCTGCATAAGCAGCAACAGACGCTCCTTCAGCCAGTCAGCAGGAGGCCACACCGACAACGAGAGCCTGGTTTTGTCATCCGGAGCAAACATCAGTGTTGTGTCTCTGCTCATCGACGAGCATGAACCACAGACTGTACGTAGTGAAGGATAACTTTAAGCCTTCATATGAATGAAACGAGTGACTTCTACAGAAATTCAGCTCTGTGCTGTCCTGAATGAGGAAATTAGCTTTGGAGACCAAAACTGTTCTTTGAACCAGCAGTTTATTCCTGCTGTAAAGTTCATTAGTTACAGTTAAAGTACATTTCTGATGTGTCCAAAGAGCGTTTTTCTTTTTGATTGAGCCAAATCAACAACTGGACCTGAGCACAAAATGTGAGTGAATGAGTGGCTATTGTCGTCCGTTATGAAAAGGACTAATTTAGTTAGTTTGGTCTGTCAGGACGCCTGCAGCGTCTCAATGAGCTGCAGTTTTCTGTTGACTGCCCCAAATGTTCTCAATACTTGAGATGGAGACGTAAATGAGTTTCTCTAAATCCTGCTCAGAACAATAAGCAGTCTTCAGCTATTTATAGTCAGCCATAATCTGCCACTGTCTGTCAGGAAGCACAATGCGCCGGGGTTCAACTGATGGGTGCAATCCATCATCACTTTATATCATTTCAATTATTGAAGTTTCATTTGTATGTGAAGTCGTTTACTTGAGCCAGATGTCATTCAAAGTGTCCGGCTAGTCTTTGCACCACAGCACCGTCAAAAAAACTAGTCGTTAACAGTGATAATTAGCTTCATAACACACTCATGCTGGGAAACACACGGCCAGGCACATCCTGTATTATTATTATTATTGTTGTTGTTATGTGCAATGTTAGCTGAAGGAAAGTTGACTGCTAATTATGTGGACTTACAATCTGTGCTGGTCACCTGTGTTGTCATCGCCAAGCTTCAGGTATCCTGGACGTCCTGTTAGTCTCCTGCAAAGGAGTTAATTAAGGCCCACACTTGGAGGCAGTGAGGGAAGAATTACTCAGCACCACTATTATTCATTCACACATAAATTATCTGGACTTATTTCTATTTATCTGTCTCAGATAAAACTGTCCAGTCCCCCGATAACACACAACATTTTCCTCCTTCCAGATAAGATCACAGCACAGGAGTCGACAGTCCACACAGTGTTTGTGTGCACTGAATTTATTTAGTTCAATATTTCAGATATTTATATTTATGAGAATATCGGAGCGTGTCTGCAAACTTACACAGTCAGAGGTGTTCATCAATGAATCATCACTCAAATCTGAACTAAATCAGTTCCATCAGCTGAGATGTCTGTAATATAGACACAAAGATCAGTGACATCCTCCTCAGACAGCCAGCATGCATCATAAACAGGATTTTCACAGAATACCCCAAAAGTCTGGAGCAACAAACTCGTTTAATCCAGTGGAGATGAGTTTTCAAATCAAACCTGTCCAGCATGAAGCTGAGTTTAAAGTTACGATGCAAAGGATTTATTAGATGGACGTCTCACGTCTCAGTGTCTCAGTTTAAAGCTGAGTGTGTGAGAGACACAGGAGAGACGTCTTTATTATTTCTTTTATAGATTGTTTGCTGAAGTGAAGACATGTTCTGTACAGGAAACGTTCAGCAGGGCTTTAGCAGACGTTATTAATGCCTCATGATATCCTGCTTACAGTCACGGAAAGAAACATAACCTTCATAACATTCATAAGCTTTCATATACAATCCGTCTTCAGTCTGAATGTTTTCACTGTACATAACATTTATTTAACCCTTCAGTGTGCATAACAAAAAATAGGTTAATTGGTAATGTTGGTTTTCTGGTTTTCCACAAACAGAACCTTGAGGTGAGTGAATTCTGCTCAGAGGAGCTGAGATGATCTCAGGTTAAATGTCCTTTTATTAAAGTTCATTTCTAACCTTGAAAGGACAAAATCAAACTCAAGGTCAACATCACCGGCTTCTTCCAGAGCTTTGAGGAGTTGAAAAGGTTTCAGTTCACCTTCGAAAAGTCGTCCCTGAGGAGAAGACACTTCTTTAACGTGAACACAAGCCCAGTCCCGACGTGGACACTCCGACCATGAACGTCAACAAACTCCGTCCAGCTTTTATTCAGACTTAATGGATTGAGAAAAAAACAAAACATCGCTAACGAGTGTGATTTGTGAGATTGTGTTTCCTCCCAAACTGTAGTGCCAAAGCAAATTAGCTGGAAAGAAAGAGATTTTGTGCAAAGATAAGTCTCCTTGAAGGGTGGACCTTCTGTCTCTGAGACACTGCAGTCCACAGACTGACGGGCAGCTTATTGAAAACAACACAACACAAACAAGCTTCCCGACCGTCCTCTGAGCTTCACCCACTGCAATCCCGACTAACAGCGGATGTACTGTCACTACAGAAGTCTGTGCAGACATGTAATGCAGACACACACACTCACACACACTCACACAATGCAAAACAACAGCAGTCGGTCCGGCTGTGATTGGCAGATCATCCAGAGGCGACACAAAGCCTTTCTTCCACCCTCAGACTGAGCTGTCAGTCACATCAGAACAGGGCAGCGCCACAATATGGGAGCTGAAAATAGCCTGTCGTCACCTCGGGCCCTTCAGGGGACACACTGGGAACGTAATGCTGCAGGCAGCCACAGAGCTGAGAGGCCCACTCGCCTGCACAGTCTGCGGTAATGTGGGACAAAGCCACCAAAGCTCAGCGCTCCCAAGGTGTGAAGTGTGAAAGCGGCAGGTACCATTTTTGTCCAGATCCTTTAAAGGATGTTATATTTGTGGGGAAAATGTCTGTACCATACTTCTCCTTTGGATATGAAAGGAGCAGCAGCAGAGGAATTCAAACAGCCACACAGGATCAGACGCTGTTTGCTGCCTCAGGATCGTCTTCACATACAAGCTGACTTAAAGCATTTGAAGTGCCGCATATCAAACATCACCGTCCACTGATTCACTCTCATCCTGAGTCACAGTGCTCACGCCTGGAAACATATTAGCATAGCTTATTTCACAAATATCATAAAGTAAATGTTTGAATAGCTGTGTGACTTATTGTTTGGTTTAAAACACAATTCAATGATGAGCGAATGAGAGCAGAACCGTATCCTGATGAATGCAGGCTGTAGGTTACTTAACACATGTGGAAGCAATTAAAGCTTCCAGGTAAAGACTGTAAGATCAGTACAGTTTGGATTAACATGGATCTGAATATAACAGCACACACAGAAACACTGAACCTTCACCTCCATCCTGCTGCGCTCCTGCCACAGCTGTACTCACACATAAAGGACTTTTTTTGGCTAAACAATCAGGTCGCTGGTGATGCTGCATTTTCAAGCCACTAATCAATTTCACTCTGTGCTGTGAATCAGTGGATGTCCTGCAAGAGTGCAACAAACCAGCAGCGTCAAGCATAGACAAGCAACCCTGCCCCCGAAACCTGAAGCTGCCTTAGCATTAGCATTAGCATTAGCAAAGCGTTTAGAGGTAGTGTTTAGTAGAAGACATAATACTGTTCTGCATGTCAACAAGTTTTCACAGTGTTATCAGAATGGTGATAACAGGAGTAAGGATCCAACTGTCTGTCCGTCACTCTCTGGCCTGGTGTCTTCTGCATGCAGTGGAATGGCTGCAGCTAATTACTGTCTTTGTTACTGTAAGCGATTACGTGAACACAGAGCAGAAGCTGTGCCATGCTTTATGTCTCTCCTTGTCTCTGATTTAAGTGATGAATCATCCGCACAGGTTCGGCCTTTCTCAACGTCTAAACACATCCAAACGTTTCATCCTGTGTTCATTAAAAACATCATTAATAATGATGTTGACTGATCTAAAAATGTACTGTACATTACATAATTAAACCAGGCCAAGATCAAATACCACGAAGACTAAAGGGAGCACATTCAAAAGCAAGGCTGCACAGGAACGAGGAAAGGCAGCGAGCAGCCTCTCTTACCAGTAATGTGTCACTTAAACCTGCGTCTGTGCTGATCCCTGCCCTCCGTCTCAAACATCTCCTTCACAACAAGAGGCCATTCAGGCTGCTTAAGTACATGTTTGGAGGCCATTATGGTTCCCACTTGTTAACTCTGCCGCCTCCTCTTTTCTCTGCCCCGCAGTCACATTCATCTCAGCGCTTTGTGTTTCTGAGCTGGTGCTTCGTTTGTTTTTCGGGGACGGCTCTCATTCTCTTCGTCTGTTGTGTCGTTTCTTTGCTCGTGCTCTCGCTCCCTCTCACCTGCACTCATCTCGTGTTTTGTTGCGTCCCGGCTCTGATGAGGCTTGGTCTGAGTGCTGCTCAGGACGACCGCACTGAAAATCTCTTTTGAAGCACGACAGGATTGAGATGCACTCCGCTTACGGCTTTGTGAACAAACACTTCCAGTCTGAATTAGCGCTGCATTACAAGCTGGTGTTATTTCAGCCTGCCGCTGCCGCTGCCTGCCTTCCTGGGTGTTTGTTATGAGATGAAGGCGTTTGAGTTCAGAGGTTTCTTTCATACGTTAATGTGTGCATAAGTGCCCTCACCTTCTGCCCGTTTATCCTCTGAGTGTTCTGCCAATCCTCTCTTTTAATACAGGAAAGAAAAGTGAAAACATGAACGTTTTGAATAACAGCGACGCAGCATCAAGCACAGCCCACACTGCACATACAACAGCATACCTGCAGACATGATGGGAAGTGTGAATGATGTGTGTCTCTGTATGGTGTTTCCTCCATATGCAGACGAGCACGATGTCTCCTCAGGATGTATGAAAACGAGAGAAATTCCTCAGCGGGGACACGTCGTGATACAGCTTCATTGCTCAAAGGCATCTCATCTGTGGCAGTGAGGGAGGGTCAAACCTCCACAGCAAACATTTATTCTGCAGGTCCAGACATTGAACTCTGTAACATGCAGCCCACCACTGTCCCAGTATTTCACCTGAAAAACAAACAAAACCAGTAAGTGGAGCTGCTTCGTGTCCACGTTAGAGTTAAAATGTGATAAATTAATTGATTTGTCAAATATTTAATTCACCAGATAATGACTTCAGAAGCACCAAAGAAGAAAAACAACATGGAGACCTTATCTCAAACTGAATCTCATAGTATTTCAGAATTACAGCATCTTTATCTCAGACTTACAGATACAGATGCAGATGTGCTTGTTACACGATCTGTCCTGGTGAAGAAGCTGGAGGAGCTGATGTTGTCGGTGGCTGATCACTAAAAACTTTTTTTCTCTTTGGTGAAGGCGCTGCACATCCACAATAAACAGTTTCTCTTTTTTAGAAGGTGCACTGTTGTATTGAGTGGACTCTAGTTTGAGCTCTGCTGATATCTATCTTCCTTGCTGAGAGCTTTACACAGGCAAAGCCTTAAATACACATCTGCACATGCTTTCCAAAGACTGGGAAAGATGTGGAACGCTCCAAAAACACCTGATTGGATCATTCCACAGGTAAACAGGCTGATAACAGGTAACAGGTGAGAGGATCATGATTGGGTATGAAAGGTTCATCCTGGAAAGGCTCAGTCGTTCATAGAGGATGGAGAGAGGTGTAATTAGGTGGTGTAATTATTCACATGATTTCAACAGACGACAATCAGAAAGGAGCATTTTCTGCAGCCTTCATATGAAACACATGGTTTTTTACACATACTGTCCGCCTGTCAGTCCCTGATCCACTCTCTGTACCCCACCATGTTTCTGAGGCATTGTTTGACATTGGCTTCCACTGCAGCACATGCTGCATTAGCATCAGCGACCAGTATAAGTGGACAAATTACCTGATCAGTGGCAGATGGCGGACAGATGGATCCATTCCCCAGGAATTGGTTGATGGTGTCACTGCTTCATGGAGGTTTCTGTCTGTACTTGGTGATAACGAGAGAGCGACTGTTGTTTTTGACACCTACACTGAAGCGAGCTAATCTGCCGCCTATTTAGCAGAAGTGTCCGCATTAAGTGATGAATGGAAATGGTTTCTCCGGTCAGTGCAATGTATGAATCTGAATGTACAAGCTCAGTGTTTGGAGCAAATCTAATCTGCTGACATTGTTTACATGAATCTGAAGCCGTCCTGATGATCTAATACTCTCTGATTGAGTGAAAATGAAATACTGCGGTTGTCTTTGACTTTGCTTCGTATGAGTCATGACACTTATTTTCAATTCAATTCAATTCAATTTTATTTGTATAGCGCCAAATCACAACAGAAGTTGTCTCAGGACACTTTCCATATAGAGCTGGTACAGACCAAGCTCTTTTATCTACAAAGAAACCAACAATCGAATTTAACACTGATTACATCAGAGCTGGACAAACTTTAAGTGCTTCTGTGGTTAAAGCAGGTGCTATATGTTCTCCACAGGCATGCCAACAGCTGCTGGCATGTTCCCAATGACAGTGCTGCTGGTGTGACTTAGAGAGAGTTTAGGACTTTCTTTCTTTCTTTCTTTCTTTCTTTCTTTCTTTCTTTCTTTCTTTCTTTCTTTCTTTCTTTCTTTCTCTTCACTTTGTTTCTTCCTGTCCTCTTCCCTTTCCTCATTTCTTTCAGCCCATTAGTGATTGAGGAAAGTGTGAATGACTCCTGAACTGATTATAATCTCTTATGTTGTACTCTATTCACCACTTCTGAACACATTCAAAATCCTGCAGAAATGCTTCATATCTAATGAAATGATGCGCGTTAACGTGGGTCACGTGGCTCAGTGTCAGACACGTGGAGCGTTTACATGGACTCCAGAGGGCTTTGCCTGAAGGGAACCCAGGAAACGGCGTGGATTTGATGACAGCTTTCAGAAACTTGAGGCAGTTTGAGATCTGAGAAAGCACTTTCTAATCAGCGAATCAGCAAACCGAGACGTCATGACGGCTTTGTTTGCTCTGGAGTTCGGTGTTGTTACATGACATACATATTTTTACAGCATGTATTATTACTTCTTCTCAAATCCAGCCTTTTATTCCTCGCTTTGAAAGGCTGCACAGCCTCCACTGCACTTCTTTAATCATCCCTAACATACAGCCTCTTATCATCTGCAGCGTTGTTTCAGTCCATCGCTGTCTTTAAAGGCTTCGGTGCCGTTTTTGTTCCATAAAATCTAATGAAGTGAAGCGACTGCACAGCCTGAGTTTTCGTTCTGGCTACGCTGCTGAAACACAACCTTGGCCTTCTGTCGCTCCACCTACCTTCACCTCGGCGAGTTTAAAGCCTCACAGCTTTGTGTGGAGGAGTGCATGTGAGGCAGGAAGATGAATCACTTCGCCACGTGGAAGAAAGCCCCGCCACGCTCATTCTTCCTCAACTGGATTTTCTTTATGCATAGCAGAGTTCAGATGTAAACATATGTCAAGTGAATATATTGATAAAATGACACACTTGACTGCTGCTGAATGATCTGGTGACATCGCTACATAACGAGCCTGAGACACTCGAGTCGTTCAGTGATTGGATCACCCTCGTGCTGATGGGCCTCTGTGACTGTTCAATAAACGCTGCTGCTGCTGTGATTGGCAGCGTTTGCAGATAATTGTTATGTTATTTTGGACCGCTTTGAAATTTGTCAGCTGCTCTCGAATGTATAATACATACGTACAGATCAATCACTTGTACTTTGTCTGGATCTGTTTAAGTGCAGCGACGTCTTGGGATGAGACAACATGCCAGACAGACTGTGCTTGAATCCAGTTTTCAACAATTCACTGTTCCAGGTTTTATTTGACACTCAGCTGCTCTCATATTGCCGTCAAACACGTGAAATGTTGTTTGATTTTAATGCAGACAGAAAAGGAAAATGTGGAGGACAAACTGCAGCTGTATTGATAAATAATGAAGCATATTTGTAGTGCTGTGGCGTTACGTCTGCTGCTGTAAGACACATCAGCTGACGGCTGAACGGTCGTCCGTGGAGGTACACATCACAATAATCCAGGAGGCTGTCATGTCAGGCCTGTAAAACTCCTTCAAATCAAGCATCGTTCTTGGCTTGCACTGCTCACAGCAGAGACCTGTGAGTGGCTCTTTCCTCATTGTTTCGTTGGGAATCATCAGCGTCATGTTGTTTTTTCCTTTCTTCTGTGGAACTTTCCTTCTCATGAACTCCACCTGCCTGCTCCAGCCGCTCATCCCGGCAGACTCCAACAAGGTCCTTATTTTTTTTGTCCACAGAACAGCTGGCAGGTCTACTCTTTCCCTCTTTACTCTGTTGTCACGTTGTAATCTGGTTGGTAGCCAGATGGCGTGGATGGTGCAGAGAGGGGGTGTGGAACTTTGAACAGTTCACGCAGCGTCATGGGATTAAAGATGCTGAAGTGGCTTTTGTGTTTTGTGGCTTTTGCTAGTTGACAACACCACATGCCACGAGAGCATCAAAGCCGTTTCTGAGGTCAGCGCTGCTGCCGCCGCTCGTCTGTTCCTGCACCAGACTCAGTAATGAATATGCCAGTTAAGGCTGGTACAGTGCCTCCTCTCAGTGGTTCCCAGCAGGAATTTATTATGTGATTTCTACTGCTGTCCTATTTCTAAGAGAGAACTACGGCACCACAACAAAATGTGATGACTTGATCTGAGCGCTAAAGGAAGGAAGAACGCTGACACCTGAGCAGCATTTGTCATTTAAAAAGTTGCACTGAATCTGGTTCAGAGATGCAGATGAAGACTTTTCAAACAGGACTAAAGATTCGAGGTGGGGACAGAAAAAGAAAATCTAGTGTAAAGTGTGAGTTAATGTTGGTGAAAAATGGACCATGATGAGGTGCACGAGGCTCCTCAAACTCACCTGCACACAAGGCGAGAAGCTGAAGAAGCAGGAACCAGGAAGTGTGTTAGCGTGCAGTGAAATAATATTATCATGACAAGAATAATCCACTCCCACTTATGTAACCCCACATCAGTGTTGCACCCTGACAAGAGCGACAACACGACACCCAATCTCGCTGAAACTTCAAAGCAGCAGCGATGCTCTTCCACGTATTAATGCTTAATCCAGTTCAACAGTCGCACTTCTTTTCACTCGAGCGGCGTGGATAATACAAATGCAGCTTGCATGGAAATGTCATCACGATCTCAGAGGCTGTCATGAGATAAGACGGACTTGTTTTAGTCATTTTACGTTTTAATGAGTGATTTAAGGATGGCATCATTAAATCTAAACAGTGCCAGAGACATCAGAGAGGTTTTTTCTTTTATGAACCATCCAAAAAAGAAGACAACCAGGGTCTGGGGACCCATTCTCATAACACTAATGCAGTAGATTGGCAGAGGGAGTGGGTGGGAAGCAGAGTCGATGTGTGACTGCCAGCATTGCTGCTCAAAACATTTTTGTTTTTTGTGCATAATGTAATGTAATGTCAAATGGAGGTAAGTTTCCAGACTTCACTGCACCTGTAACCACACCCAGCTGTGATGTCACAATGTCCTGGAGTACAGCAGGACATCATTGCAGCAAGCTGAGGTGTTAAACCACTGAACGTCAGCAAAATCAACATTTTCAATTCCTGCAGCGCTATTAGTTACTGCTCATGAATCATCGAACAAAAGGCAGACGAGGCTGTCGTGTTTTCTTATGACGAACGAGAAAGAGGTGAAGGTTAAATGGCTGACGTACGAGGAGAACCCTGCATTGTGCACTGTGTGAAGCGAGCAGTATAACTGTGCACCTCCAGAGCGTCGGCAGCTCACTCTGCCACCTCCTCAGTCTGCTCCTCCACAGCTCTTCCTGAGCTTGATCTGGAGGTTCTGTCAGTTTAGCTAACATTTGAATCCAGCTCAGGGAGAGCTGCAGAGGAGCACATTCAGGAGATGACAGCTTAAAATATGAGTCAGAGGCCCGGAGTGTTATCATGATGGAAACTGGTCGGGGACGGAGGAAGCTTTGAGAGAAAATGACTGACACAACCACAGCAAGCGATACAATTAAGGATTCCCAAAGTGTCCTGCATTAGTGAGAGCATCTCTGAGCATCTCTGCAGAGCTCGTGTCCTGAAATAAAGTATTTCAACAGCACGACATCATTATAGAACTTGCACTCCAGATGTAAAGCACAGATTCATCCTCCTCTTCCTCAGTGCATCAACCCATCAAGTGTGTGAGCTGTAAGTCAGTGGTTTCATTGAGTCAACAGATGTCTGCGAAGGCAAAGGTGGCATCTTAGCAATCAGGGCAAACGTAAAGTTATTTATTATCCTCTGCTATTGAAAATGAATGGAGTGCCAGAGTTTCTTGATGAAACAGAAATAAATGGGGCTGCGCTGAGTGCATCTCAGTCCAAAGAGCTGACGCTTGTGAAATTACTGCTGCATTGTTGAAAAGCCAAGACGGCTGGTATGAAGCTGGAGGATGTCCAGAGGTGCTGAAGGTACTGCGTGCTACATTTAATCAGCTAATGTTTACACCATTTTTGTTTGTGGATGTTGTTGAACTGGCTGCTCTCGAGCTCTCGCTGGGTCTGATTGAAAGACGTGATTTATGGCTGTAAAGGCGAACAGTTTGGGAGAAGTGAGACGCTTTGAAACAACAAATCAACCATGACAGCGGCTGATACGAGCGAAGGTTTTAAAGAGTTCTCTGTCGGGCCTTTAAGGAGAATTCACATTTTGAGGCAAGAGGCTTTTTCTTTCTCTTACTGAGAGTCAGATGATGATGATTTATACCGCTCTGGTGTCTCTGTGCTAGCAGGTGATGAGCTTAGCCTAGCATACAGACTGGGAGTAGGTGGAGACAGCTAGCATGGCTCCATCCAAGAGTGAAAAATAACATGAAGTGTGGCCAACCTGCACCTCTAAAGCTCAATAATTAACACATTAGCATTTGTTTAATTAGATCAATCAAAAGATATGAAAACCATGAAGGCTGTGGTTTTAGAGGGAGCTGATTGCTGCTTCAGGACCAGTTCAGTGACCTCCTGGAGTCTCTTCGTCACTGTGGGTTTGGGCGACCAGCAGAAACTCAGGAAATCACTGCCCCAGAAATAATGACAGCGCTGCTCAGCACGCCAGCTTAATGATTACTGAGACTTTTCCTCCAGCTGTGGGTCAAGTCAGTGTTAGGAGTTATTTTGGAGACAATTATAACAGCTCTGATAAACTGATGAACTGACTAGATTTAGCTTAGTTATGAGGACTTTACTGACTAAACCCGCCTGGTATCACTGTGGAATCACCATAGAAACTGCCGCCTTTCGAACAGCTCGGTTTCATCCCTCCAGCAACAACAAGAGCCATTTAGGGGACGTGAGCGAGGTTAACATGATATGGATCAGATGCAGAGGGGCAGGATCCATTAATGTGTCTTAATCCAGCTGGTCTCTATTCAGTTCATATGATGGACCCGTGCAGAGGAACAGGAAAAGTCACGATGCCATTATTGACTCATGCATGTTCACAATTTTCTCTGTCTGTTTTTGTCCCCTGGGAGACCTGACAGCACGAGTGAGGAAGACGGAGACGAGAAGGAGAACGAGGAGGAATCAGTCAGCGAACGCCGGCTGCTCTCCTCGGGGGAAAGAGGACATTCAGCACCACAAACATTCAGGCAGATCAATCTGACGACGCCACCGGAAAACAGTCGCGAGGAAGAATCACACACAGCATGAGCGCATACAGTGCACGCACACGCACGCGCACAGGCACAGGCACAGACACACAGACACACAGACACACAGACACACACACACACACACACACACACACACACACACACACACACACACACACACAGCCTTCCTCTACCCACTCACTCTCCCTTTGCAGATTAACAAGCACACCGAGACATAAACAAAACTGAACTTTTCAACAAGAAGTTGTGTTTCTACCAACATAATGAGGGATGTTGTGTCTGTGCTCATGCAGGTGTGTGTGTGTGTGTGTGTGTGTGTGTGTGTGTGTGTCTCTACGCTACATGTACATGAGCAGGCACATACATAAAGACACTCAGCAGCACATTGCATTTCAGTAAATGAAAGGAAACAGCAAATGTGTTTGTTTTTTTTCCAGAGCTGAGGTATATTATTGAGAGACAGAGGAAAAAACAGAGGCAGACGATATAAAATAGATGCTTGTTAGAGCCAATCCTTCAAATGTCTTCAAGGTTTTCCAATAAAAATGTGCTAATCAGCTGATCAGGAGCTGCTTTCAAATAAAATGCAAAGGCATACTGCCGCTCTGCATGTCTCCCACAGGCTTCTTCATCATATTTCATCCTTTCTTCACCTCTTCACACTGAAGTCTGTTAAACGTGTGAATCCTGGCTGATCCTACTGTATGTGTTAATAAGACCGGGCCCCAAGGTGGAAATGAAATTGCCCTCTCTCACACCTCACTGAATCTGGCTGAAGAGTCACTTCTTTAAACAGTTTCTCTTTCCTGCACCGCGTCACAGTATCCCTCAAAGACAAGAGTGTGACCCATCAATCCCTCCGAGCATTCACTGCTCTTTAATTCAGCTTCTTTTGTATCACATAATGGTATGAAAGTTAGAATTAATTCCCCAGAGTTTATTAGTCTGGCTTCCCTTGACCCGCTCTTTGGAGAGTCCTCTTTTCTCACCTTTGCATCCATTCTGAAGATTATTAAAAAACATGACAGCCAACTCATTACCAGCATGCATGTGCACTGTTCTGCACTGGGCTGAAAGAAAACGAACAGGAGACCCGAAACATGTTCACGTCAGTGATACTTTATTACGTTTTAAACACTAAATTAAATTTTGGTAATTGGTTTTGCATATGCATGCCTTGTATCATCAGACCAAGGTTGTTTTGTTTGTGAAAAAAGATTAGGCAGAGGTGCACAACCCAGGAAAAAATGTATTAAAAGGATAAACAGCCAGCCATAAAAACTCTGCAGTGATGGTCGACATCATCTGGAGGACGTTACTCCAGTTTTCAGGCTCAGATGTGTCACATTCTGCCTCCAACACAAGCAGAGCATTCATTAAGCAGACTGTATGCAGGACAGCCTTTCTCCTCAATGCATGTACATGTCAGGGAGGACTGCACAAATAAGAGGAGGAGACATGTGAACAGAGGTTAATTACGTATTCTGCTGGAATCACTGAGGTCGTGGAATCTGCGACTGTCAGATTTGTGCAGAATATCATTTTCCTCTGAAAAAAACAAAACAGTGCAGGATTTAGACCAAGAGACACCAGAAAGACTGTGTCAGGAAGAGAAACTAAAGACTGATTATTAGAAGCACAAACGACACAAAACAGACGATATCTGATTATTATTATTATTAGAAAGACAACCAATAGCGGACAAATGTTTCGGTTTGTGTTCATCAGACTTGAATTTGAACTTCACATCAATGAACCATGAAATACCTGCAGGCTGCACACAGATGATGTGTGCATGTAGCTCAGCATTAATGTCCATATCAAATGATCCCCACCTCCACCTGCTCCACCTCTCTCTCTCTCTCTCTCTCTCTCTCTCTCTCTCTCTCCATTTGTTGAAGCGCTGTGTGAACAACCACAACACACCATCTTCTCACTGAATCTTGCCCTAAAATCCAGCTAATTAACACCTCGGCTGTGTTTCAGACTCTTTTCTCCGTTGTATTCTTGCACTTTTTTATACTAATTCACTCTCCCACCCTCCACTTCTCACCATCTTCGCAGCGCCTGCCTTGATTTGCAGCATGCTGCTCTGCTCACAGTCGGCATTCACCTCATGTTCTACCTGTGATGGCTGACAGACAGTCCACAGCCTCATCCTGGGAGCAACCAGTGTAGCAAACATGCACACGACACACACACCGACTGCACACGGGCTTGCAGACACACACAAGGTGTGCACATTCATATTCACACACAAATTGAATGACACAGCTGCCGTTGTAAATACACACTTTACGTTTGAACACCAAATATGAGGATGAAAATGCACATACATAAATGAAACAATGTGACCATGAGGGAAAGCCAGAGCGCTGTAAGATCCACTATTGTTAGTGAGGCAGCGAGTATGCAGTAAGATGAACGTAATCCTACGGAGTCTTCTCCAGCTGACATCCATCTGCAGCAGCTGATAGCTGTGAGTCCTCTGGACAAACAAACACCACCTCTGCATCTCATTTTGGTTCAGATGTGCTGTCAACCCACAGAAGATGACGCTGGAGCCTCAGGCAGATTCATTCAGAGGGTTTTCTTTCATGAAGTAATACACATGATCGGTAGTATCCTAAGAAGTACAGGGTAGATCTGAAAGTGGACATGTTTCGCAGTCCACTTGGCTGCTCTGCTGTCAGAGCTGAAAACCAACCATCTAATGATGAAAAGGCAGCTGTGCTGTCATGGGTCCAGATCCTCACACCTACTGTTACTCTTACTGCTGTCAATGAATAGAAACACAAATCAAAGGTTTATCAGACACTAACTACGGCTTGGCCTTTTAAAGTCGGTCATGGTGCCTCGTGTCATTATTCGGCGTCAGCTGCTTGTTGACCTTTGACCTTTGGCTGCTCTGCCATCCACCATGACTGGACTTCTGAGGGATGAGACTGGCCTCTGGTGGCCCCCATCATTGTAAATAAGAAATGCTATTATTTTTGTATTTGGGTGGTATTTTGTATTGCAGGACAAAGGCTTTGTTTGTTGTCCCATGAGCACAGACGTCTCTTTGTCTCTTCCATCTTCTTCTCCTTGTCCTCTCTTTTCACTCAGGCTTCTCTGCACTGAACCATCAGCCCCCCTGGGACCCCCCTGTCCCTCCTCCTTCCAGATGTTTTGGATCTGGATCCGGGTCCTCCAGGAGGTTCAGCCTCTCCTCTTGTCTGTCTCTCTCCGTCATGTGCATGTTGTCCTTGTCTCTCTGCCTCCGTCTGCTCTCTCCTTCCTGTCTCAGCGGTGTCTTTTAGCTTCGCCTCTTGTTTGTGCGTATACTTGTCCTCTTTCCAGGTGTCCGTGGTGGAGAGGAGGACATGTGGCTTCTGCAATAATCTGAATCAAGGGTCTTGGGATACAGATTGTAAACCCCCTTGAGGCATCTTTGTGATTTGTGATATTGGACTCTGGTTCAGGTATGGTTTCTATTTTGGTGTCATGATTTTCAGTGTAAATATAACTAGCTGACTGCAATTCAAAGTATGTAAGAGTTCCTTGTGGCATCCTGTCATAAACGCTGTCTTTCCTCAAACAGTTTGCTTCCACTCAGACCTGCGTTTCCTTCTTCCTGACCTTTTTATTTCCCTGCTGTCAGATGAAAAGTGAAAACAGTTTGAGTAACAACATTTCAGATCAGGAGAATGGTTCTACAGTCAGTCCTCATCATTTGGTGTTTTGAATAGGTCATTCATCACCTGGAAGTACACACCACCTCAGGGGTTAGAAGAACACTTCTTAAATTTAGAGTCCTGTCAGGCGTCTGAAACACCGGCCTCTCCTGCACAGGAGGAAGATCTATAAGAGTAGAAGTCCATTTTAGAATATGTTAAATCTCTGAAGGATGTCTCCTTTGCTTCAGTTCCTCCACTGAGCTCTCTCCCCATCCTCTTTGTGTTTCAATAAAAAAATCTGAAGTACAGCCACTGCTGGCCCTCCTTTAAAAGCATGATGGGATATTATCAGGTATTAGAGGTTTTTAAAGGACAGGTAGACTGTCATCATCCTGCTGCAGCAGGATTTGTTGATAACCTTTACCCTGAAGACTTCTTAATGCACTGATATGTCTGTGGAGGAAATGGGGACATGCTTTATCTGGCCGGCAGCTACACTTATACTCAGTCCTCAGACATTTCATTTTTTCTATCACAGCATATGTGAGAATGGATTGAAAGCCTGTGAGAGGCAGAGAGAGAGCAAGCTGTTCGAAATGCTCCTCAGCTTTTTGTAATGTATACTTCAGAAAAGGACATGACAATCAAGGCAATGACCTAATTCAACACAGGTGACCCTCAAGGGTCCCAGTCATTTTGATGAATGGCACAGCTGTTGTTTTCTCTAGATTGCATTTTGTTGGAGTTACTAAGCCTGGGCCTCCTTCACTCGCCTCTTGTGACTATCTGAGATGAAAATCTGAAAATGTTGAGAATTTGATAGTTTCATTAAAGGCCTTGGACATGCAGTCAAATACAAGAGTCCTAAAGGAATGTAACTCTGAGCAGGACCAGAACTGAAGGGTACATGTCCCAGTCTCCTGTTAACACTGATCACATAAAGGAGAAACATTGGGGTCTATACCACGAAGCCTGGACTCTGAATAATGGCGTCTGTCAGCTGATTAGAATTGTATTCAGGTATGTCTGGCATTTATAGAACTATGGTGAGATGGCAGTATCTAGATCCTGATGCCAAATATTTTCCAATTCCTCACTGGACACTAGTGTTGTTTTTGGCGGCCTGTTTTAATTTTAGTCTTAATCTAGTCTTTGTGTCAAGCGGTCATTTTAGTTTTTATTAGTTTTAGTCACGTTCGTACTCTTTTTAGTCTAGTCAAGTTTCGGTCGACTAAAAGTCTGAGCATTTCAGTCTTATTTTAGTCAGAATTATCTGTGACTATTTTCGTCTAGTTTTAGTCCATGAAAACTGTATTTTAGTCTCTTTTTAGTAATGCAATTCTATTTAACCCAGTCAATATAGTATCTAGTAGTATAGACGAAACCAAAACGTTCTTTTAGTCAAACCCATTTCACAATT
Organism: Chaetodon trifascialis; assembly: GCF_039877785.1. Classification (NCBI taxonomy): domain Eukaryota; kingdom Metazoa; phylum Chordata; class Actinopteri; order Chaetodontiformes; family Chaetodontidae; genus Chaetodon; species Chaetodon trifascialis. Next base: position 27,096,581 of record NC_092068.1, on the reverse strand, counting down.
CAAACAAGGTTGTCTTATTATTATATTATTATATCTTATTATATATTATTATTATATTGTTAGCTTATAGACTCAAGAATACATTCATTCCAGACACGAGGATGCTCTGATATGAGTTTACAACATATCTATTTTACTAACCAAAGCCGGCTGGCCGGCCACCGGTCCCGTTCTCTGTGTAAGCTGTCTGTTGTTAGCGCTAACCTACCGCAGCTGCATCTTCTAAATAACGCCACGATTGGGAACTACTGCCGTGAGGTCGCCTGCGACTGCGCACTGTGACCTGATGCAGCCCTTGAAGTGAGACACAGGAAACAGAAATACTGCAAAATAATAACGTGACTAAACAAGACAAAATAACGTTAGAACATTTTGTCTCGTTTAGTTTTCGTCAAAGAAAATGAAAGGACATTTTAGTAGAGGTTTTATTTTGTAAACCACATTCAGTCTCGTTTTTATTCGTCAACGATATTGCATTATATATTTAGTTATAGTGATCGTCACATAACCAGCATTTATGTTGCATCTCGTCTCGTTTTCGTCACGTGATAAAGGTTCGTTGACGATATTTAGTTGTAATTTTCGTTGATGAAAGCAACTATAATAGACACTTCCACAAGAGCCAATGAAATATCTTAGTTTTCCCTCAGCATACAAGGCTGGGTCTACTCGGGCAGGAGAGAGGACATGGCTGTGGCAAACTGGGCTGTCTTTGTGTTACTTTCAGCAGGTTAAGGAAAGATTGGATTTATTTCCATACTTTCAAGGAGTGAAGTGACTGGATTGTTTCTATAAGTTGATATTTTCGCCCTAACTGGGTCATTAAGTACTGTTGTGGGGGGGGGGGGGGAGTACAGCTATGAGTTGCCAGCGCAGTCTGAAGGAGTGAGGGCCTGGTCATGTGATGGTGGTCGAACTGGGACAATATCTTGACCTGGTCTGTTTTTTTCTGGACAGAATCTAAATCGAAGAGAGATGGTGAACAGGAACAACCTTCAAGATTGGCTCTCTGAAAATGAAAAGTGACTTCTGACTCTTAGTCACTCTTATAATTGATGCTTGAGGATGGACATGCGTAATACCAATCCAGGTAATAAAATCTTCACCAAAAGCAAAGTGTTTGAAAGTGGGCAGCACATTCACATATTCAGTGTGATCAAAACCCTTTCAGGCATCCAAGGTAACTACCACCGAGTCTTCTGTATAGTTATGATACATCATGTTGAAGTAAATGTGTCGACCCAAGACAAAACCCATCAGATCAGGATGTATTATATCTGCTGTCTTTGTATAGTCTGTTTGCCAACACTTAAATAAAAATTTTCACTTCCTTTTGGAGGAGGGACACTGGACGGCATGACAACACTCCAAAGGGCCTCTGTCTTCTGTCAAAATCAGAACAATGTTTGCCTTATAAAGCGAGCGGGGTGGCACTGAGGTTTCTTTTCAATGGTTAAGCATGGCTAGAATCAATGGAGAAAGACATGATAAGTATATTTTATTGAGTTCAATGACGAGCCCATTGGGGTCTGGGGCTTTGTTATTTGGAAGCCGAGACTTCAGAGCAATTTTTATCTCATAGAGCATTATATCAGCATCCGTGGCCTTTGCTACTGAAGTAAAGAGCTGTCTGTTGTGTAGATATTGGTTCATAATCTGGGAATTGATGGTTTTACCTTTGGACTGATGTAACTCCTCTTTGAATTGTGCAAAACATGTATTGATCTCATCGCATCTGTTGTAAATTTACCTTGACATGGTGGCGTGTCAGTGCTGCAGCTGCCTTGTGGGTAGTCTGTGGGATTTGTCTTGCAGTTCAAAATGTTTTTGTTGTGTTACATCAAGCGCTGAGCCAACTCTTTGTGGACAGATAATATTGTGTTCATATTCTAATTTGGTGAGAGACTTGAGAGTCGGGCTTCGTTAGGATTGTTCTTTAACACATTCTCCTCGGTTAAAAGGTCAAATTCTGTATCTTCTCCATTTTCCTTTCGCTGGAGACACAGATGAAATGACCTCTGACGACTGCCTTTAGAGACTCCCATAAAATGAACTCACTAACCTCGCCAGTGTCATTCCCACAGATAAAGTGAGAAATTCGGTCTTGCAAGTAGTTGGTGAACTGCTCATCAAACAGATACATGGGAACAAAGCTCCTCTTTTGGCTGGCTACCAGCTCTCAGTTACCCAGTTTTCATTTCCATGGACAATATCAAATAATCAGACTTTATAATGGGGTGATATGTTACAGTCTCGATGTTTGATGATAATTTATTCATGGACTGTAGAAGGAGTAATCTCTGTCAGTAGGATGAGTAAGTCTCCTCATACCTACCAAATTTAGCTTGTCTGTCACCGTGTTGAGACGGGTGCTGGAGCCGGACTGTTGGAGGGATTTTGCAGACTGCTAAAGTCACGACCAGATTACAACGTTTGTATCTGAAGTATTTGAGATCACATCAAAACTGCTGCGACCTTCGCTTTGGTTGACCTTAAGTATCCCTTTAGCTTATACTTAATTTGCATTTCCTGTCGAAACATCATATCTGCATGTAGGAATAAGGGCTCACTGAAATGGGAGTTCACATGAATGAGACGAGCTCTCCACCCAAGAATCAATGTAGATGATATTCTCAATTTATCAATGAGACAAAAATGTCTGTTTTATTCACAGTGGCATGTAACTGTTTAATGACATTTTTTGGATAAGAAACAAATGACTACTGATTACTACTTCAACTGTCATTGTCTATTATGTCCACATGTTAAATATAGTTTTTGCTCATCTGGATTTTCGCCTCTGTTTGAGCACCGCTTCTACGTTTGGAAAACACATCCTTGGAGTAATTAACAAGACCCGCGCTGCTACACAGACGTCACATCTCTTCCATACAAGCCCATATGTATAATCTGTGGAATTAAAATCCTCAGTGGGCACAGGGCCCACAGGTGCTGGAACATTGTGTGCAGCCACATCACAGGTGGTTTATCCAATAATTATCCTCATCACCTGACCCCCGTGTCTATACATATGGCAGAAGTAAACCAGTGCAGAGTTCTTCATACGATAGAGAAGTGACATTTAAATTATGATGCCATGATTGTAAAGCAAGGTTGAAATATAAGGTCTCCACCAGTTCAGAGGGTTGGACTGTTCTGAGATGAAGTTGTGCCTCTCTTACCCAAATCTGATGTACATAAACTAATAAAGACCTACTCTCAAAGTGACCTCAGGCTAATTACACCCATTTCAACCTGAGCCAAAGGACAGCGGAGCAATTAAGTCTGACCCAATTACACCAAACTGTTGTGAATAAGAGAGATAAATGATGAAGCTGTAAGAAGAGATAAAGATGATATAAAGAACAACCTGCTGCTGGGCAATGTGCACCACCTGTCATCAGTAAATTATTACTTACTGTACCAGGATAATGGGTGAATCATATTATCAATTAGACCATTACTTTAATATCACATCAGAAAACTGAATCGTCTTCAGGATCTTCAATCTTAAGTGTTAAAGGTTTCATCGTAAAGGAAAACAACAGGGATGAACTTCTGTGGTAATGAGCCTCAAGTCGATTTAAACCTCAATTTTAATTTTCTTAAAATACACCTGACTTACTGAAACGAGCCTGTGTTAAAGGTGAAGCCCTCACGGAAACCACTTGCCTCCTAGATTCACAGGCTACCTGCTCATCACATGCTTGGTCATGTGTGCTTGTTTATGCATAATTTAAGGGTGCTGTCACCTACATGTTGGTCAGATTGTGGGATGTAGATTGAAGCCCCAAGGGCCATAACACCTGAGGAGGGAAGCATTGACCACAAGCAAACATCAAGTTTACCCACCTGAGTAAATGTGAGGGTGCAGGAACTGAATTAGTACTCCTGAAGGATGGATGTAGACGCATTACCTGATTCAAGACAAATCAGTATAAACCTCACCAATGCCTGCCTGAACATACTGCTTTCCATTTTGAATGGTCTGGAGTTCAGTTATCTTCTGACAAATTTCATCAGATCTTCAGCAGAATTGGTGCATAACATACATTATCCCACAGAGGTATTCATTTGTTTTTGCATGAAGTCTTAGTGATTCAGATACACACCCTTTAGATTTGTGGTACCATATTCTTACGCATTGTACGTGTTGTAACATAAAAAGGAAACCTTATCAGTCCACCTGCTAATTGGATGTTATATAGGATCAAAGAACTAACCAATTATTAGCTCCTTAGAAATCAAAGTTTGAGTCTTCTCAGCTGGCAAATGTCAGCTCATGACAGACAAAAGGAAAGCTTTTATTCCTTTGAGGCATGAGACTGTTTCAGAGATGTTGCCAAAAAACTTAAATTACCTTTGAGTACTGTGGATTACACTATCAGAAGCTGGAGAGCTGAACAGACTGCAGCAGACCCAGACTGACAACAAAATCAGACAAGGTTGTCTTGTGGAAGACAAAGCTGACTGCATCACACATCAATGTTGAAGAAGTCAGGAAAAAAGAAAGTGTCCTTTCAAAAGTGGAGGGAAGGTACCAGAAAACAGCTGTTGGAAGATGCAGCAGCTCAGAAAACGTTATTAAAACGTCAAAACGGAGTTAGATCAAAGGGCCGAGAAGAAGTGGACAGCTGAGGCTTTATAGGCTGAAGAATCAGTGGATAAGATCTGCTCATTGTGCCATTTCTGTCACTTACAACATATTCCTTCCTTTAAGAGTATGAGTGCTTTGACACAGAAAAAGCTAGTACAGAAGGCAGAGTGCTCAGAAGTGGTCTGGGTCTGCAAGCACCAAGATGAGGACTTCAGCTGGTCTGTTCCTCCTGATCGCACCTCATTTCCTTAACACAACACAGCTGTGGTTTGCTTTTGCTAAGAAATGAAGTTTGCGGTCAGTCAAATAATCACAACCTGTCTGTTCCTAAGCACTTTCCTTTGACCTTGATGGAAAAGGAAAGATTTGAAGGAGAATTAATCAGAACTTATGAAAAGACATCACGGGCACTAAGAGAACGTATTTATGTGACAGTGGATGTCATTGATGTGGGTCTGCTGTGGTGAAACAACAATGTCCTGAAGAAAGACAAGTCAAAGGACATCTTCAATCCTTTGCTCTATTGATTCGTGCAGGCTTGAAAATGTGATTTCATTACACTTAATATTAAATTTAGACATCATTCATAAGTTTAAAACATATATTGCAAAGATGACCAGGGGCGTGTGGGGCCCATTGAGGAAGAGGATCCACCATCAGGGATGAACATGGTAGTCAGGACAGGACTGGTGGTCCCAAAGTGTCCTTCATTTCTGCAAGATGGTTATTGTTCCATGCTATAAAGTGACTAAATGTCTGTCCTTTGACATTTTGTTTTCAGCCAATGATTCAAGAACTTTTCCTCTAAATTTTTGTTTGCACATTAATAAATGAAGAACTTTTCTTTCACAGTGTTTGTCTCTGTAAAACCAGTGTTACAGGGGTCCATCGGCTCAGACTACTCTGAATAATACATGTAGAGTGTCTGAATGGAAATATGTGTTCTATGTGTTCAGTCACTCCTTTTTTAATCTGACATTTCATTTAGCTGAGTTGGTCACTTTGCTTTCAAGGAGTTTTAATGTGGTGAGAGACAGCTATAACATTTGGGCTAGTGTTAGTTTCTAGATTGAAGCGATGCGTTGCTCAGTGCGTTGCTATTCCATCCATTCAGTAGCTGAAGAGTTTCGTATTTGACTTTAAATTAACACAAGCAACTTCACACAAATTATTTTGACACGTTTTGAAAATGGAAATGCCCGTTTTGCTCATATACTGCAGCAACCTTTGCTTGCTCCTTTTCAGCCTGCTTTTTGAGGACGGCCGACATGCCCCCACCTCTCTTTTACCTTTTCGTGGTTAGGTGGGAGCAAGTGGAGGGCACGGACTCCTGCTCACTATCTGTGCCAGGTGGGGGGACTGTCTGTGAAGGCTCTTCATATCCACAGGATGTGGCTTCCCCAAGTGTCTTGTGCATGGCATCAAAGCACAGCCAAGTTACCGCTGTTGCCTCACCATGGTCAGTGCCTGTGCCGGTGTGGGGGGGGTTCTTTAACTCTTATTAACATCAGGCACAACAGAATGTTACTGATAGGGCAGCTGGGGCAGAGTGAACAATGAGTCTTAGGCTGAATGAATTTCACCCCTTGGCCCTCCCCCTTGTTTCTACCCCTCCATTTTGCGCGTTCTCGTGGAGGGCTAGGGGTGTCCCAATTCCCATTATGACGGAGGGGTAGGGGGAAGTGGTAGGGCTATGTACCCCTCCAAATGGAGATTTTTCCGAGGCACACTCCAAACAGAGGGTACGACAGATTTCTCAGAATGCCTTGCAAGACCGGCAAGATGGCTGCTTCCGCAACTAAGGAAGGCCACAAATGTAAGTATTTTCTCCATGAATAAAGTTTTAAAGTGTACAAAAACCACTTTATTGTCTATTTTAACATTGTTTCAATGTGTAGTGGTCATCCTCGTAAAAAATTCCCCAATAAAAAACGATAGTCGTCGAGGCTTCAGTTACGTGGTTACCGTTGCCAAGCTGAATGCCACTAGCGGTGCTCTGTGGGCAGCCCTGATGATAATCTACAGTGATAACGTTATCAATAATAACTTCAGCAACCTCTCTGCTGGTATTCAGTTACATTGATAGCGTTATGGGATACAACATGCAGGAATGTCATACACAAATCGAATGTGACTGTAGCATTAGCTTGTCGCATCTGCCTACGTAAGAGGCAGTGGCGACTACTGATGATGTACGCGATTGTCGAAGGGGTGTCCCAATTTGGAGGGGTTGACTTTCGGCCCTACCCCTTGGCACTCCGTTTCAAGGGGCAAGGGACAAGGGGTAAGGGTAGAAAAGAGAAATGGGATTCAACCTAAGTGTTACCAGCCATTCAACTTGGTGAATTATGACTGTGGATTGATCGTGATATGCTGCGATGCTGCGATGCGATGCTCTCACCACTATGACACAGAGGAATGGAGTCTGGATGACTCTTACTCTTACTGTAAATGCTTTATATTGCTTCCCGTGTTTTTTTTGTTTTAATGTATGTGCAATCTGCTCATCATTTTCTGGATTGTTCACTCAAACGTTGAAATTATTCAACGATATACGATTGTATTTTTCTTGATCTGCTAATTGAAAAATCAGTTAATTGTTGCAGTTCTGATCATATTAGTAACATTTAGCCTTATCATAAATTACTGTACAGTATTTTTCTATTTCAGTATTAATTTCTTAATATACTTAAATAATACTGATGAGGCATAATAATGCGTCATCGATTTACCGCTAATGCACTGTTTCATATGCTCAGCTGTATATAAAAAGGTAAAAATGCGTAGTAAGTAATTTATTGCCAAAATTGTGGTTGTGCAATATGTTGTTTATGTTTTGTGCAAAAATGCCTCAAGTTATGAATATTGGCATTAAATAATTATTATTTGACTTGATATGGCACAGCCCCACCTACAATATTTTTCACCAGCCGCCACTGAAGCTGTTAATTAACATTAACAGAAATGGAAACAATTAAAAGCATCATCCATAAAGACATCTGTGCATGAATCCATGAGCAGCGTCTGATTCCTCACAGCTTCATTCATAAATCTGTTCAATGTATGTCGAACCTGTTCGGCGTATGTTGAACAGATTGACGAGTATCTTCCGCTTCCTCCATGTGTACTAACTGACAATGTTTGCATACTTTATTTTAAGAAGCCAGCAGTGTTTTCCTGAGGCCCACACGGTTTGCATTGTGTGTGTGTCTCATCAATCAGGGAGGTATATAGCTGATTGTATATCTCTATTCAGATTTCGGTAACACTGCAGTTTGTTGTTTTTTGATCTTCTATAGCCGGCCTGCATTAAATGGTTTATTGGCATTGCCCGTCCAGTCTCTCTCTCTCTCTCTCTCTCTCTCTCTCTCTCTCACACTCACACACACACACACACACACACACACACACAGGATGGTGCAGCAGTGGGCGAGCTGGAGTGAGGCGGTTGAATGGAAATGACCTCGCTGGAACCTGCTGTTACCCAGGGTCCTCTGGGTCGCACCAGCATGCCCTGCGGCAGCAAAGTTAATGGGATAGCAGCAGGACTGCTGATCAAGCACACTGGTGGCACACACTACGATACACACTCTCATACACACACACACACAGCAGCAGCAGCGCCACACATTCAGCTACACACTCACAGAGACGCACCTAAAAAAAAAAAACAACAAAAAAAACAGACAGCCATCATCATTAAAGGGAGACAGACACAAGAAGAAGACACACACTCACACATCCCTCAGGAGCCTCCAGTACAGGTGTGTCCCATAAGCTTCTGCCACACTAACTTTACTACACACAGAACACAACACCTGCAGCCACACAGTCGAGCAGACGTTTCCACCAAAGCCACAGCAGTGAAAGACTGACGCTACCATTAACATCCAAAGTCAGCAGCCTCAGAGCGCGCCATCATTAAGACAGAAGGACGTATCGCTGGTCAGTGTCGACCGCCACGGTCCTGTCACACCCTAGAAGTGAAAGCTGTGTGCGCCTGCAGAAAGTCGGGTTTTTTTCTTTTTCTCTGCACGAGCAAACACGTATGAGTAGGGCTGGGCGATACGGCTGAAGTGTTTTATATCGGTCATATCAATCGTTATTGATATTTTTTATTATCTATTTAAAATAAGGTCCAGGAGAAATATACATTCAATTTAAACATTTTTATTTTAAATTTAACCTTCCTCTGATTATAATCCCCTCAGCTATCAAGGCAGAAAGGAAAGGAAATGTCAACACAACCATGGAAAACACTCAAATGTAAATAAAAGTGTAAAAATGTAAACAGAGAAACCTGAAAACTTTTTTCTGCAGGTTTAGTGCAGGAAGTTCACAAGCTGATTCACCTTCTGCTGAATAAAATGTTTTCAGATATGTGCAGTGCAGTTTTGGAAACATAGCAGAAACTGAGGTAGATTTGACATCTGTAACATACAAACAAACGTGACAGTAAAATAAGATTGACTGAACTATAAAACCAGCCTAGACATATGAACAACTTTAGTCACTCTTCTTACTCTAAACATACATGAACTATTCAATTATATTTTTATTGCAAGTGTGTTTTAAAAAAACATGTGTAAACATGTGTGCCCTTCAGATCATTTGTCATCAGGCACTGAAGCAGATACCTCTGCATGGCGGTCAGCTGCTTGTGTGGTGGTGCTGCGGTTGCAGATGTTGTTGAACGTTGGCGAATACGGCTGCGCTCCACAGAGTGAGCGCGGCTAAGGTGGTTAAATAAGTTTGTGGAATTACCGGTCTTGGTGGGGACGACAGTCTTGCATAATTTACAGACAACCGTCCGACTTATAAAATCCAAAAAACTCCATACTGAGCTGACTTTCCCTGTTTTATCGACAGTTTCTTCGCTCGCTGCAGCGCTCACTTTCTATTTCTCATTTCACTCCTCGCGGAGCTTCAAACACGAGACAAGATGGCGCAACCGAACTTGATACTGTTATGTGATTGGCGTGTTAGCGTATCACTCCCACTGATCAGTGATTACTCCCTACATTGCCCGGTTACCTGAGAGCAAGTGCCTTTGTTCATGCAACCAACCTTGCTTCGCAACTGTTTCTTCCGACGAAGACATATCTTTATGGTTTTATCACCCAGCCCTACGTATGAGTGAGCTAGTGCTACTCGATGTTAATGGTAAGCAAGCTGAAAAGCTTTTGAAATGGAAATGCCTACAGTAGAAAGCATAATGGGCTGTAGCTTTCAAAAGCACAAATAAGGTCAGCAGCAGTCAGCGGCTTGGTCTGAAGCACGAGCAGGAAAAGATGATGTGACGGAAACTTCTTTTTATATGTGAAGAAATTAATCTGTACTTTAGCTCAGAACCATAAATGTTTATATTTTTAATATTTTTACTGGCTGTCGATCTGTTTGCTTGACAACGATCATATTAAAAAAAATAAATAAAAAAAACATCCAGTGGATGGTCTGGTCTTGTAAAAGGTTGGATGGACATCATGATGGTTCAGCAGAAGGTCCATCACTTCAGCAGCTTTTGACTGCTTCTGTAGTTCAGCAGATCCCACCTGTCAATCCACTGAAGCAGTAAGCTGAACGTACTGTTTGTCTCACGCTTTGCTGAACGTTCCTCACATTACCGATCACCTGTGACACATAGACCACCAAGGACCCTGAAGAAAGGAAAAGCTGTCTTCTTCCACTCACGTCCACCTGTGCTTACCTTCTGTAGCCACCTCACAGCTCGTCCCTAACGTTTGCCTGCAGCCTGGTGCGTTCAGGGGTTCAGACAGAGCAGCGGTGGAGACAAGCTGCTCTCCACACTTCACAGCTTGGGTGCAATTCCTGAAAGAAGTGCTTCATTATTGTGCAGCGGCGTGTGTGCAAGTTGGTGCTTTATGTTTCTGGAACATTTGTACTTCTGCTCGAGTGTGCCGTGTCAGCGCTGAGTCGCTGGCTTGTTTGTTTGATTATGTGTGTCGTGGAGTAAAACAGCCGCTTATGCTTTTTATTTCTGCAGAGCTGCAGACGCTCAATGTTAATGTCAGACTGTTTTTTGGCACAGGTTCTGTCTCTGTCTGTCCTCTCACTCCCTGTCTGTCTGTCTGTCTGTCTGTCTGTCTGTCTGTCTGTCCTCTCACTCCCTGTCTGTCCATCTGTCCTCTCACTCCCCGTCTGTCTGACTGTCCTCTCATTCCCTGTCTGTCTGTGTGTCTGTCTGTCTGTCTGTCTGTGTGTCTGTCCCTGCAGACATATTTCAGTCTGAACGTGCTTTATTTACTGAAAAACGGGATGTAATGTAGATCCAGAAGTTTTGATTGGAATTTTTAGCCTTTAATATTCTGTTCTTTCTCTCTTCTTTTGCCTTAATTGGGGGACGCTCTGCTGATGTAAGCAGGCCTTTTTTTAATCTCTGAGATGCTCTTGAAGTGTATTTTGTATTTTCTCTTTTGCTGTCTTAGCCGCAAGTTATTGCAATTCCCTGCCCAAAGAGCTTAGGACGGTAAAACCACTTTAATCTTTTGAATCGCTTTTTAAAACACGTTTTTTTACAGTGAGGCTTTGAAAATGTGAGTTTACTCATTTCAATTATTAGCTTTGCATACTGTCTCATGCTTCCAGGTCTGGCATTTGTGTTACTTAAGTTATTTACTCATTAATCTGGACCTGTCACACTGTTTTTACAAAGACGGTAAAATCTGAGTGTTTGTTCTTGCAGGACGGAGCTGCTGTAGCTGTAAAAGCTGAAATCCTCGTCAACAAGGTTGTCTGTGTCTTTAGAAACCACCTGATAACAGGTAAGAGTCCCATGCAGAAAGAATCATTTCAGATGAATCCTTCTGCTCTTTTGTCCTCACGTGAGCAGAAACTGGGTCCTTTCAGTCCTTTATTCAGTATCATTTAGGTCTACAGGGAATATAACAAACTGCCATTAAAGACAACTTGAGCCGTCTTGGCTGTCCGTGATAAACAAACTGTGAGTTTCGTTCCCTGCCAATTAGCCGTCCCTCCCTTCATGCACACCTGTTCCTCATCTGCTCATCCAGCCACACCTGTTCCTCATCAAGCCCTGTTCCTTCTCCAGGTTGCCAGATTGTCAGTGTTGCTTTTTGCCATGGTTTTGTTGCCTGTACTTGTTTTGAGTAAAGTCTATTTTCCAGCCTGTTTGGTCAGACCGTCTGGATTCGATCATTTTTTGCTGTTGCTAGGTGCCTGTATTTGCCTGTGCTGGGAAAAAAAAACACCTTTATGGTCAAAAGAAAAGCACAGACACTGCTGTTAGGAGGTGACCGAGTCACACAGAGAGCTTTAAGAATGCCGTGCTACCTCTGCTTCCACTGGAGACTCATAATTTAATGAGAGCAAGAGACTGTTTGTCAGGATGTCCAACAAAGACACAACGTCATGCTGTAAATGCTGAAACTTCAGAACATGACGACAGCGTTGTTAGTGAGAGCAGGCTGGAGCTGAATTATACGGCTGCAACAAACGCTTATTGTCCCACCAGCAGTAATCTTTTAAATGTTTTTTTAAGCTTTTGTTTTTTGACAGTGGACAGTGGAGAACGGACAGGAAATTAGGGGATTTGAAAGAAGGACTTTCCCGTTTCATGGTCGTATTCCACTAAGATGCCACTATTAATCTGTGTTTTGATCAATTAATCATGTGGCCTGCAGTGGAAAACATCCATCACAGTCTCCCACACTCCAAAGTGATGCCATTCAAGGGTTTGTTGTCCAAAACTCAAAGATGTTCAGTGTACAGAGTTACAAAGGATCAAATGTTGGTTATTACCCCGGCCTGAATATCAGAACCTCTGACGCTGTAAGGCAGTTTGGAAACCTGGAGATGTTACAGTTGATTCTCAGTGAACGACGTGGGAGAGTGAAGCAGTTTTCTCCTGGTAATTGCTTCCCAGAGGAGCGTATCCACATTCCCAGGGTCTTATGTTCCCATGTTCAATATTCTGTTAACACACACATGAACCCTCCTGCTGTGTTCAGGTCAAATGAACCGAAAGCCTTACCCTAAAACTGAGGAACACAGGAGCCTGGAAACGAATGACTCCCCTCTCAGCTTTCAGCCCAGTGTTATTATTAAGATGCCAAAGGTACCAACAGACGAACATTTATTTCTGACTTAAAAATAGCTAATTCCTCTTTTTAGTCTGCTAAAGCTCATCGTACTGCAGCGTGTTGCTTCTGAAGGTGGTAAATAAAAGCACTGCGCCTGCTGAGCTCAATGCAGATTACCTTGGATCCTCAGCACAGTGGAAATATGTACTCATGCTATTTGCTCCTGAAGACGATGATGTGAGAGTCGGTCGCCTCACTGGTGCATCAATATTTACTAATTAAAATCCAAAGTAGGTGACCTGATGTTTTTGGTATTTCAATATGGAAAGTTTTACACCTCGAAAGTGGCATTAAATGAACTCAGTAGCATCCCGCTCTGTGTTTGGATGTCTGCCTTTATCATTCCTACAAGCTCTCTGAAGCACAATAAAATGTAATATTTAAGGCAGAGCGAGCACAGGCTCATGGCCGCTGTCAGCTGTGCCACATAACAGCAGTTTACATAATTGGTTTGGAGGAGAAGTGCTCTCTCTCAGTGCTGCAAACACCCAAACTCTGCTGCTGATTTAAACTCGCCTTGACATTTGGAGCCACATTGTGTTTGGTGTAATACAAATCAATCAAGGCAGAAGCTGGACAAACCAAAATGAGATGAGATTTGGACAGAACACTCTTACTTTGTGACAGTCTTCATAGATGCTGTGCACCTACAGCAAAGACACCGAACAACCAAAGTCCCTTTGCAGCGTTTAGCCACACTGTCATTATCCAGAGACACCGAGTATGAAAGCATCTGTCACAGAGGACGGAGAGACAAACCACTGAATTAAAACCATTAAACTAGTCCCTCTCCTCTGGCCTGCTGTCATCACTGACCACATCACCTCACACATCCACGTCTGTCTGATACTGTCCCACCCTGAGTCCCACAGAAAAAGATAATGGATTTACCAAATGAACTGAAAATGGACACGGATGGGATGTGGAGGAGCTGGTGATAGTTTTAACTGAAGGACATAATACAGATTTAGTTATTTTCTAAAGATTAAAGGGGCTGTCAGCTGATTTTAGGTTAATGCTGCTGATTTTTTCTTAGCCTTGTATTGTCTAAGAAAGTAACCCCATGTCCTCCCTGGACAAACTGGAGGTGTGGGTGTTTACTGTGCAGACAGGCTCAAACCAGCTGCTCAGGATCCAACAGACTTAGTTTGACTTGTACTAAAGCTAGCAGAACTTCTGCCTCGTCAGTTTTCACCGTTTGAATCGTCCTTTCTGCGACGGCTGAGGACACCTCTGCATCTATAGAGCCTCAATCTGAACTCGAATACTCTTATGAGACAGGAAATGTGTTCCCTCTGTGTATTCCTGCTTGATTTGTAGCATCAACTAGTACTCGACAAAGCAGCCCTCATTAACGTTTGCAAAAGCACACTTTAACTTGTAAAAACACGATATGCATGAAAAAGGCGAACGCCAGCCAGCTGCGGCCGCTCTATCTCGTGAGCGATTAGGTCTGTTGAAGCACAGCAGCTCCACAAAGCCGTCTCCGAGTGACGCTCACCCACAGCAAAGTGCTTAGTGATAAATTGGGGAAACAGCTTGTGAATTACTAATTGCCACTTGATCAGCAGGAATTTAGGAATTGGCGCTTTAATCTGCCTTTCTGCACATGTCCCATGTTTAAGTGAGTCTTTCAGATCCCATGCACCCCCTCTCTTACAGCGTGACCCCGAACAGTGTGTGATGACATCAGTGGATGGCAGAGGACACGGCGCAGGTGTGGCAGACAGGTATGACTGAAGCCGTGTGAATGTTGGAGGCATAACAGTTAATTTGGTGCACGTTTGAGGCGTGTGGCGCACCTTCAAAAGACTGTCGAGCTGCTGGTTTTAGAGCCTTTTCCTTGTGTGTGAATCTCCTCCTGCAAGTTTGTCATCATTATTAGACATTAACCTAATCAAAGTAAGTCAAGAAACAATGCCACTATGAAAAATATGAGCAGCATCAGTGCGACACTGATTTGAGGCCACAGAGGCACTGCTGATCCTAAAGGAGCTCTGATTTATTCTGCATAGATCTGATTTTATGAGGAACACTAAGAGCCAATAATTTTATATACTGTATTGATCATCTTGGCCATAAGGCCTTTCAATAGGACTGACAGTTGCATGGAAAAACAAAAAAGTGATAACTATGAAGAATTAGTATGCTTTTTTTCAACATTGTACCTCTACTCTGATTATGAGCAGTCGAAGTTTCAGGAGATTTTTGAGGGTTAAGATGAGACTTAAAATGGAATTTATCTTAAGATTAAGACAAGAGTTGGGTTTTGGGTTCAGCCTCAGGAACACACTCTCAACCAATGAGGATCCTCCCAAGTACAGAAATACAAGTGTGTGTGTGTGTGTGTGTGTGTGTGTGTGTGTGTGTGTAGCAGATCTAATCTTTTCAGACTGCAGCTGACTGCTTATCAAACTGCTCAATAAATATATTGACTGTACACTCAGCGATGAAATTTAGTTTACAGGTAATCTTGGGAGCACACAGACGCCGTGAAGAGCAGGCTGGGTGATGGCAGCCTCTCCATGCTCGGCTTCATGCATTGTTTGACTTACAGCGTTGGCGTGTTACAGACAGAGAGAGAGTCATGTTTGCTGAAGCTACAAAGCCTCACACTGTCATTCTCATGTATGTGTGCACAGCAGATGACACGATGAACAGAGTGCTGGAGCTAACGGAAATCTCTTCATATGTGCAATAATCTTTTAGGATTTTTTCTAACATTTTCATGTAAAGAATTTGTTCTTTTGTCAACCTTCCACAACCTACTTTAGCATTTTTGCACTTGAATGAGGGATTGAGGGAGATACAGACGGCGTACCACCCACTGTGCTGTGAACTGTGCAGCATGCCTGAGAGCATCCACGGTGGCTCGTTTATACCGAGAGCCAACAGTTAGCCAGCTCATGGAAAAACAGCTGAACTGCCACGTCATCGATTAAGTCTCCGTCCCTGAACACACGGGCGCTAATAACATACATTAAGAACGGCCTGTCTGGGATGGGAGAATTAGCCTTTCCGCCCGGTTCGGCGGCATTAGCATTAGCATAGCAGGGAGGGCTCAGTTCCATGGAGCAGACCCTGCAACCCGAAGATAAGGACTGTACGGACGGCACACAGCAAAGGTCTGCTCCGTCCTCCCTCCACGCAGGCTCATATTTCCACCTCTGAAACATCCTGCTGACTCTGAAACATCCAGTCGGCCCGGGGAGAGGAAGCATTAAAAATAACTCCACCATTACCAGCAATAGAAAGCATGCACATGGGGGCACTTGCACATGCACAAACACATTCTTTAAATGCATGTCTGCATGCACACACGCTCTCCAGAACACCATCACTCTGCATAATGACTGAATCGATTGGAGGAAAAGGGGCTGCAGGATTCTCTGTCGTAATGGGGCGTATTACCGTGTTTGATGCCACACATTTCTACAGCTGTGGCTCCACATCTTCATTAGTTTATCTGCTGTCACAAGAAAAGTCCTGCAGATGTTGTTAATCACAGGTCGTTTTTCTATTAGCTTTACTCATAACCATGTTTTCATTGTATTCTCATGTATAATTTGTCCAACACTTTTTCCTAAGAGCTGTGTTTTTCTGCAGGTATTCTGCGTTAGATGAATGCCTTTTGTGAGTACAAGGTTAAGGTTAAGGTTGCTTAAATACAGGTGATCGTGTCATCAGCACCTCCATGTAGCGCCATTAGCAGCAGACCTTTTTCACCACAAAATGTGCACTTGTCACAGCGGGGAAAGCTCAGCAGTGTTCAAACACAACGGCGGGGCCATGGAAGTGGATCACCAACGTGCAGTGTTACCATAATTAATGTTCCTAATTAGAGCAGTGATTGTGAGCCAAAATGTCTTTTGTGATGAAGGTCTCTGAAAATCAGGCCCATCAGGGTGGACACAGCAATGCAGACAATAAGTAACCTGGACCGTGCAAGGAGTGTATACCATAAACGCAGAATGGTGATTAAAGCGTCTCTGGATCGTTATTAGCCCTGTGGAAAGCATGCAGCCCCCTCACTCATTCAAAGGATCCCAGCTCAACAACATAACCAACCAAAACTTGCACGCCAGCAAGTAAAAACTCATCTATAATGACAATTCATCATCATCCTGCAAGGCTTTCCACGGACCGATCAGATGGACACGAGGTGAATGCACCTCACGATCGCTGCAGAGACAGATAAAATCAACTTTAAAAGTCATGCATCCAGTACTCAAACTGCCCCTCCTCCATCACATCGCATGGTCTCACTGATACCTGCAGCCCCTTGTGTGTTTTCAGTCCTGACCTGGGGCACGTTGCACAAAACTAGGATTAAGACATCCAGGATAAGTGACTGAGCTGAGTTCAACCAATCCAAAACATGAGCGTCCAGGCTTAATCGTTTGCACAAAGACCAAGCCAGGATGAGCAGACATGGATTCAACAAGCCAGGTGAAACCTATCCTGGATAAGTATGCGCACACAGCTTCCTCAAATAGACCCTGCCATCAACCACAGATTCACCGATTCACCATGACGACGAGAGCGGCGTACTTTTCCCCGTCAGAGGCAGAAGTCCTCATGGAGGCTTACGAGGAGGTGAAAGACCAAATTAAAAAGAAAGGCAACACCACCACAGTTATAAAACGAGAGAAAGCGTGGCAAAGTATTGCAGACTGCCTGAATGTAGTGCACAAATACCCACTGAGTGCTCTGCTGAAACATCACAATTACAATCCAAATAGTTGATTCACATCTCCAAAAACATAGTTGTACTCTGATTATGAATCAGTTGAAATTGTAAGTGAAATTGTGTAAATGTAACTCCATCAGACTGTATAACTCCTTGTTATACCATGGTCTGGGTTAATACTCAATTCTGATTGGCTGCAGGGTGTCCGTTAAAAAGTGTTGTAGGACAGCTATAAAAAAGTTCCAGTCTCGCCCTCTGAAATGTTACTTTGTATCACGTAACATAACGTTAAGCAATCATCTGTGGACAAACTTTTAACGGTAAAAAAACCCCCAAAACATTAACATATTAATAATTGATTTAATATTTATTTCTTTCATAAGTGACCATGGTATAAGCAGGATAATGCCCGACAAGGTGTCCATTATCAGGTGGAGGTGGCCTCTTATGTTTGTGCTGCACACAAGCTTGCAGGCTCCTGCATCCATTCATCTGTCTGTTCATTTGTTGTGTACCGATTTGTCCTGCATTTGTTTCAGTGTGCAGACATGTGGGGTGTGTTATATACAGACCGTTGGATGTGTATTTATTCTTGTGTTGTATAATATGCTTTGATTGTGTGCTTTCTATCTTGTAGAGTCACTGTGTGACTTCAGTTTGGAAAGAACTGATGCTTTGATTTATCCTGATTCAATAAAGGAACATCATGTTACTCTTTGATGTGTATTTATATTTATATTGGACGTGTATTTTATATATAGTCTATGGGAAACTGTCTATCTGATGATTGCAACATCATCTAAAATCATCATTTATCTACAATGATTGACATTAATGAAATTAGTTAAAATTTAAATTAATGATGCTCATGTTTTGTGTTAATGTTTAAATAATGACGTGGATCTAGTTGAATGTGATAACAGTGTGTAGTGGGCAGTGGAATAACTGCTGGTTTCTGTTTGTGATGACTGCTGACTGAGATAAGGGATGAGATTCAATAGATCCTGGAGCTTAGCCTGGTCTGGATTTATACTGTCATATTGTAATTTTACCTGGCTTTTGTTAGATTAAAATAGCTTGCATGCTAACATAGATGAATTGCAAGCTAGCTAATGCAGCAAAATACTGTCTTGTTGAGTTGATGTCAGCGAATTCATCCAGCTTCGCCTGTTGAATCAGCTAGTTCTGCCGTTTGCAAATTATTTTATCAGTTAACGTTAAAACCAATGCCAGACACATGCAGCATAGCTAAGTTACAGCTAAATGGCTAAACTATATGTACTATATCATCTCTTTATTCTTGCCATTATTGCTCTAAATTTCCCATGTGGGATCGATTAAGTTATATCTTATCTTGAGCAACAGGAAGCTCACTTCAGTTAATGTCCAAAAGGCTTTTCTAGAACTTACGCTAAAGGTATGTGTGATTTAGATAAGTCTGCTCTTGGTGCGTTAATCCCAGTAATGGCGTTTTCAGTATTTTGGTCTTGCAGAGAACGAACGCAGTGCCTTTAAACTCAGTCGTCCTAATATTTTTAATATGCTTCACTGAGACCACACACAGTCCATCATGACTGTATTAACTGATCAGATCTTCTCATTCTCTCCCTGTTGTTGGTTTAAATGGGATGTTTCGATGTGTGTAGTTCATCCTGGCTTGGATCCAGCGTTTGTGTTCACACTGGCTACAGACAGATCCTGCTGTGGTCAGATAGGGGTGTTAAGGGATTGTCTGTGCCCTGAAGTGTGCTTAATCTGTGTCTGTTATATTGTAATTTGTGCTCCTGTCAAATGTGCAAATGTGATCTCTCTCAACGTAATCTCCCAGATGAGCCCCATCTTGGCCCACCGCTTCCACATCTAATCCCGCTGCACGCTGTGTTAAAACAAGTTGGTGCAAATGAAATATTTTGTAGTTGAGGTACGACAATGGCAGGCATCCTGCCAGCATCCGGTTCAGACGCTGTGAAACAGCACATCCTCACACATGCTTGCACCAAAACAGAAATGGACATCTAACAGTAAACACTGCTCCAATAAACAGGCAAATAACAGACAAAAGCAACACCAACAAACTCTTCATTTGACCAGTTTATCTGCAGATAAATGGGATAATACCAATAATACAGCACTGCAGTAATTCTCCATTAGTTCGCTGTTTTCCATTACAGCAGGTCAATCCAGCCACGGCCTCAATCATAACCATCATCCACCCATCATGACATGCGTCCACCATTTGATACCTTTACCTCCCCAGAGGTGTCACCATCAGCCACAATGCCTCCAGACGACTGGCTCCGTCCTGGGTGGTGATCATTCACGTCAGATCATACATCCAGCTGAAGCCTGGCAAAGTGTCTCAGCATCGATCATGATGACACAGAGGAAGACCATGACGGGCGGAGTAGAATGTGTCCTCTATACTCAGTCCCTGGGCTCTAAAGGTCTGCTGCTAAGACTGAGGGAATCTCACTATAAACCCACCTGCTGGCTGTTTTTCCAGCTGGGGGTGAACAGCTTCCTGTGAGATAATGGACATCGTGTAACACGGCTGTCTCTCACAGTGCAGGGACACTTCATCCACCAAAGAACTTGAACATGACACGTACGGTTTCAGTTTTCCTGGGGAGCAGACGACTGAACTCATTACACTGGTAGATTTCTGCCTGTGAGGTGAAACACAGACTGGTTCTTGGCTGAGTATGTGCAAATTTTCAAGTGTACTTATATGGAAAATTATTTTTGGAATAACCATTATAATTATTCATACTGCACATGGCTCAACTCTGGTGTTTTGGAATAATATAATTTTCGTCAAATTGCCAGAAAGTGGACGTTTTCTGCTGCAGAGCAGAGTGGAGGCTTACACATGCTAACATGAGACACATGCTAAAGCACGTTATACATGGATGAGTGAAGCCACACTGAGCCTGTGCTCCTCTCTGCCTGTTACATTAATCCTAGCACTTACATTGATGCTTTGTGGGAAGTGAAATGAATATGTGAAAGTGATCATCTACGTCCTATGGATGAATCAGCCACCACCTCTGATGAAGCAAACACACGCAGACCTGAGCACCTCTGGCCCTGCTAGCTTCAAACGACACATCTGGATGAGCGATTGAGTTGATCTGGCAGAAAGCGGGGGGGTCACTAATAGCCTTCCTGATGGCTGCTGCAGGAAAGACTTCCTACAGCGATGGTTCCCAACTGGTTGGTCAATTCCATCGAAAAGAAAAAGCAAACTGTGGCCAGTTTCTGGGATCGCACAGTGAGCAGAGTCACTGCCTGTTACGTACGTCGATCACATCACCTTCAGTCTGAAGAGCCTTCCAAACATGACAAGCTCCAAAATGACTTTTCTCCTCTCAGGTCTTCACATGAGCTGCTGTTAAAATGTTTTGGAAACTTGAATAAGCCTGACTTTTTCAAACTTTTTTCACCTACTGACTGCAATTATTTGTCTCTCTAGTTCACGTCCACAATGAACTGTAAAGAAACATACTGTGCAGGTCTTGTGTCTCACTTGAGTTACAGACACTGTGCTGGTGTGGACGTGCTGCTTCAGCTACAGACTAAATGATGAAACACAACCAAGGAAGTGCAGTTTGAGAAAAAAATGCTGCCATTTGAAGGCTGATCAGTCAGTGAAAACACTGGTTTAGAATGCTGTGAACAGGATTGTACGTTTCTGTGGAGTTATCAAAGTGGTACTTGTAAACAGTAAAAATATGGGCTCACATTACAATGTCATCTACCAGCAATGTGTGCTTGCCTGTATTTTATTGGCTCTGACGGATGATGCTGCACTACGTTCCGACAAAAGCTGAGCGAGGTTCAGCATCATTCTTCACAAGAGGTTGCTTGTCAGAAAAACACACCTATTTGTGGCTTTTCTTTTTTTTGTGAGATAAAACTGTTGATAAATGAGCCTGTACGTGTAGCATAACTTAATGACTCAGGGGGAGTGTCAACGCTGAGGCTGCAAGGCCTGTTGTTGCTGTTGGATCCTATGAATACAAACACAAAGTCATGGCAGCAGTTAGAGATTCACAGAGCAGAGCAGAGTCTGTCCTACATGTGATGTAAAGCAGCAAACACACTATTGTTAAAGTACCCCAGAAGGACGGCGGGATACAAAGCAAAAAGTATTGAAGGCTTATGAGAAAAAGAAGAATGCATCCCAGATGACTGTTTAAACTTCAAACAGAAGCAGAGGATGAGCCTGAGTGCTGACAGCAGAGGAAGAGCACAGCGGCGATCCGGCCGACATCAAAGGCAGGAAAACCTCCTGATGTGTGCAAGCGCGTGGCTACATGTGTGGGCATGTGTGACGTGAAGAGTGTGGGCACTGGATGGTACCAACGCTTGGGCCATCACAGGGTACTATTTGTTAATTAGTAGATCTCACACACACAGCTCTTACTTACCTTACCTGCCTGCGGCTCTGCGTACTCTCACATGCTCATTAACAAAGATGCAAATAGATTTGTGGTGATGCGCACTCTGATTTGCTTTCTCTTCAAGCTTCTCTTCTCTTCGAGCACAGTGTTTCTCTCATTTCTGGCTCCCAAAGATAATTAGTCAACCTTCGTGTCCGGTGGATATCTTTCCTAACGGATGCGAAAACAGGAAGCATTTGGAGTGGTTCCTGTCCTCACTGTGACCTCTTGGAAGAGTCTAATGTCCTGTGACAACGGATCAGTCTGTGCAGACTCTTTCTCTCTCTAACTCTATATTTTCTTGCATAGCTCAGGTTAACTCCTCTCGTCATCCACGTTTCCAGGAGGCAGCTGAATTTCAGCAGACTCTAGTAAACCCACGGTGCATGACCGAGCGCTAAAGGGCAGAAAAATTAGCAACTAGCTAATGAAGAAAATGAACCAAATGGGACCAAACAGAGCTAAAAATGAGAGTGAATACAAGACTTTCATGAGGTGGACACAAACTAAACTTGAGACAAAGAATTATGCAACTGCTTGTTAACATGTTAGCCTCTTCTGCCCCTTAGCAGCAAACAAAAGTATCACGTGGTTTTAAAGGTGTGCAGACAAAGCAAATGCTCACATTGAGTTATTTGGGCTGATCTGACCACTGGACGTTTTGTGTGTGTGAGTACCAGCTACAGGGACGATAGCTTTAAGCTAGCTAGCAAAGGATGCACCAGCCATGTGTGGGAGTACGACTGTGCATCTTTGCCTTCAGCTCAGCGTTTGAATGTTCTCAGAACTCATCACAAATTCAAGATCAACACAAATTTGTTGCATAAGTTGAAGCTGTTTTAACAAACAACAAACACGAAACGTCAACTCTCCGGGTGAACTCCTGTCCAATCACAGCTTTCCATTGACTTTGCAAGCAATCATGCTGCCTCTTCAGGTGCTGTCAGACGGCGAGCGGTTAGGGTCAGCTGACATGGTCACATGGTGAGATGCTGCTGCACGCTGAAGAACTTACAGCATCATAAACTGCAGCAGCAAAATGATTTGTGGGTTCACAAGTGCAGCAGTTACTGCAGAGGGACTTCATGTTTGTGGTAACTGCTACAGAAACGTGATGCTGTAATCATCTTTCAGACTGAATAATGTAAATGCACCTTAAATAATAATCTCGAGATTGAAACTGGGTGAGCAGTCATCAGAGTGAAACAAACGTTGAATTATATAAGAAACGTGAATGTCAGCTGAACTGAAGGGCCAGATGCAGTGGTTGGTTTAAAGCGCTCCACTGATGCAACCTTGTGTGTGATGCTATTAACACCCAATTATCATCCCAAACCACAACTGTGGGGACAAAAAAATAATAAAAGAGGAAGCGGTTGCCACCACTGAGAGGCTAAAGGGATAAGAGGTGCAAACAATGGAGACTATTGATATTCAAATTCAGAATGAAAGTGACCTATGCAGTCCACAAAAGAGGACCCGAAAAGACCTGTAGAAGAGACAGGAAGACCTTTTCAAGCTGCTATAACTCTCCCATCCCTGAATGGCCATTCTTCATCGTTTGCAGGCTTTACTCTGACAAGACATTTATCACCCTGGACTGTAGTGTGTAAAATGTTGTTCTGATGGGCTAATAATAGGACCCTGCGTCGTTCAGTGGACCGGCTGCTAAAGGCCTATTCACATCCAGACAATACAAAATAACTAGAAACTGAAATGATTCATTGTTGGTCAGGCAGTCACATGACAGTGTCGTCTGGGCCGAGTTCTCACAGTGAGGAACTTCTTCAAACTTTAATACGTCATTAAAGAGTGTTAAAGTGACTGTTCGTGTGTTTTTGTTCTCTTATGCTGCCTTTAGCATGAACGCTGCCTTGTTTCCGTTTCAAAAACGGTGGAAGATGCTTGACAAACAGGAGTTTAGAAATGAGGAGGAGTCCAACAAATGTGGGCTGTGGGGGTGGAAGTCAGCATCAGACATGACAGCCGACGCTGCGCTGAGGACACTGCCTTTCCAGCTCACCTGCAAGCTATCTCGCCTTGCAAATAGCCTAAAATCAAGGTTAACACTCACGCATTTAAACTTTAGGGTTTAATTTTTCTGGTACTGAGGAAGACACGGATGGCAAGAGAAGGGACGTACACAACATCCTAAAGTCCCTGCAGACTCTGAAGAAGTCAGGACGGGTGGAGATCCCAGAGGAACGAGCACAGCATGTTGTTTGCCGACTGCTCTGAAGAAGTTAGGCTGTTCTAGCTGTAGAGTAAAACTGGTTGTATCAGTAAGTAATGAGTTGTACCTAACATAACGAATACTCAGTGAATTAGAAGAAAGCACAATCAGCTGACACGTCAGCAGCAGATAAATCATCTGCTAATATTCATGTGCAAAAGGCAGAGGTCAACTCGTGCAGTTTGTTAAATTATGCATGTTGTGATTCGACCAGCGGCTTGTGATTACCTCCCGAATAATCACTTCAAGTAGAATAATCAGGAAAAATAAATAAATAAGGCCTACCAGCTTCACACTGCTGCACCAAGCAGCCTTCTGGGTCGTAAAATCGGGTTATTTGGTCTCATCACTGGAGCAATGAACATGATGCATCGCAGCCACATCTGTCTGGGCATGCTCTTCCAAACCTGTGAGGTCACAACTGTCCGTCTTCGTGACACCCCATCCTGTGATGCACTTACAGTGGCTGCCTCCTCCTTCTCCTCCTCCTCCTCCTCCTTCCTCTGCATCTCTGTGTTGCTCACCTATTCAACAGCCTGCCTGGGTGAAGAGCCGCATCGGCCGCTGAGTGAAATGATAATGAAGACAGGCTAAGAGTCTCCTCTCCCTCTCCCCTATGTACGCTCTCGCTCGTACACTCATTCATGCTCTCCCTCTCCTACAGCCCCCAGCCCCCTGCTCCCCCCCCTCCAACACACCTTTTCTCAGTAAATCTGTCCAAACACTCCAGCTGTAACCTTCGGACGCTCAAGAACACCGACTCAATCTGTATACATGAATCCCTTATTGTTACCAAGAAATCAAATCATTCTGCTGGCGGCTGACAGGAAAATTGCCACCTTGAATACAGCGCGTGCACACGCACGCACACACACACACACACACACGCGCACACACAGCGTATTTTCATCTGCATCCTCCACAATTCTTTCACTCCTTTGATTCTTCTTCTTCTTGGGGTAATCATTTTTAATAAAGGCTCATCAAAGACCAGGCAGTGCGGCTGTAACGCAGCTCTCTCACCTGCTCGTCTCACATTAATATGTTTGATTGGTGCAAGGTCAAGTGACCCAGTCAGCTGATAAACAGCAGCATACTGAAATGAAACCATGACAACCTATCCTCATGATTCATGATCCCAAGCAGACTCCCGTTTACCTTCCACACAGAGAAAAACATGTGGCCCATCATCCAGCTTCTCCAGGAACATCTGAGTTTATAATAGGACACATGGCTTCAGAGCATGGCGCGCATCAACACATAGATTAAGAGTTTCCTTTTGGGGAAGGCTTTTATAAATATAACAGTTTAGTGGCTGCAGATTTACTGCAAACCCTGTAAATATGTGTCAGTGATGTGACTTGAACTGGAACATCTGAGCAGATCTTAACAGATAAACACCATCAGACGCTTATCGCTTCCTCAAACACCACAGCTTTACTGAGGGATGAACCGAGGTCACAGGCTGGAACCAAATGGGATGTGACCAGCAAACAGTGTTTTATATTAGCAGTTAAAACACATCTAATGGGGAATCAACGGAGGTATTGTTTCAGGAAAAACTCTCCTGGTTGAAGCACCAGCACCACATACGAGCCGCCGCTTTGGAAAACATCAGATTCTGTGAGAAAAAGCCGAAGGTGAACATCGGTTTATGTAAAAACTTATGTCAGTTCAGCCTCAGATTGTAGCCAGGAGCACTTCTGTCAGAAACATCCAATTACTGGGCTTAACATGTTGTTGTGAGCCCTGCTAATGGCCAGATGAAACTAAAGATTTCTGTAAACCTGCTGCAACATTCAGCCGTCTAATCCGATCACTTTCTGACATGAATTCAGCATCTATGGCTCTGCGTGCTGTTGCCAATAAAATGATGAAGCACTGAGGTAGCCGCAGCTGCTACGCCTCGGGCCGGGATCACCGCTAAATCAATGGCCCCTGAGGATGATGGGTAATCTCTAATATACAGAGCTACAATATGCAGAAAAGTTATAACTGAATTATGACTCTTTGCTGAGTCAAATCATTTCATTCACTTGACTTATAAGATTTGCTTTCATTGTTCTTTATTGCTAAATAAAGACACAAAATGCCAAAATAATACCGAAAATACTCATCAACTGTGTGGTTTGTTCATTCTGAGAGATTTAAGATAAGATCATACGTATTCTGGTTCTTCAAACTGTTTTGTGTGAAGTACAAATGTACGCTCTGTTTAGAAGATTAAATGCTCAGCAAACAACTGCCGATTAAAATCATTGACACTGAAGATTAAATGCACTCAGTTCAGCTTTGGGATCCTGTGTTAAACATTTGTTTGTTCACAGCTGAATACCTCTGTCGTCGTTTGTTGAGTAAAATTGATGATTGATGTCCTTAAAGGAAGTCTCTCAAATGCTAAATTACAGTGAGGAAAAATACTGTATTCCCAGCAAACTGCTAATACTAGCCATCTCTGACGTGACTCCTAAAATAATTTTTCATGGGATGTTTGCTATAAGTGCTTCCCGAGGCGCCGCGTGCACTGCAGAGTACACAGAAACGGTCACGGCTGAGCCATTGCCCTCCTAACGGTGACCCAGCGTGTCGCACACAACAAGGACAAGCAAGTGCCACAAATAAAAGTCACGGCGAACGCTCGAGCCGCCGGATGTGCTTCTTTGCTCCCTTTGACAAACCCAGAGCGGTCGCAGCTGCGGCGCTCCTCCAAGACTGATCTGGGGTCAGGTGCAGACGACTCCCCGTCATGTGATCTGTGTCGAGCCGGGCCGCTCTGACAGACGATCGCTGTCCGTGGTCCTGAAGGGTGTTCATGCCGTCGCCTCAAAGTTCAGGAGCGGCATACATGCAGCTGAGGTCAGCCTACATTAGCACACTTCATGTCACTGCGTATTAATCCAACATATCTGTGTCACGCTTTTGTTAAAAAAACATAAATAAATACTTTTAATGACAGATTTGGTGTTTGTGTGTGCTGAGCTTATTGGTATGCTCATAAAGGAGAGTGCCGAGTTGAGGGTGTGTTGTTTTTAAATCAAAGACTTAATAAGATGAATATAGTTCCTCAGGCATGTTGTTAAAAGTCAAACAGATTGTAAAAGCTTAATTTTTGCATTTTGTTCACAGTGCTAGACCTGTAAAAGAGACTCGTGTGTAGATCTGAAGACAGTTTTGATGATGAATGCTGGGAAAATAAGCAGGAGTTGAGTTCTTTATGTAGAAGTAATCAATTTAGCTTTGAAATCTTTTAAATGCACCTGGGAGCCACACAGATTATCATCTCATACATAACCAGCAAACCATGTGAATTTCTAAGTGAGAAAATGAAGTAGTAAAGGATGATTAATGGTAGAAACTGCATTTTCGTGGCCATATTTAACAATAATGTAACACCTCCTTAAGCAAAGGAATGTTTTCAGACTGATTCTTAATGCCTGATGAGCTTCAGCGAATATAAATTCTTTAAATCTCCATTTGCATCTAACTGATGAATACTAAAAAGTTGTAGTTATCTCAGGTAATTTGTCTCAGGAGGAAAAACAGCAGATCAAAATTAAAAACGTCACCTTTGACGAGCAGAACTCTGCAGAACCGTCACTGTGGAAGAGACGGGGTTAAAGACAGGTGGGACGGTCGGAGGGACAGTTTGGGCAGCGGTGAAGTGACTTGCAGCGTGTCGGCTGTACATCTGTCTAACGGCTGGAACCGCGACTCTGTATAAACGGCTGCAGGTGCCTGACAGCTGATTTAGAGGCTGGGCCGTAGTAAATGAGGCGCGGCACTAATGGTCCTCCCCGCCACAGCTTTAATGGACATACCCGCAGAGCACCGGGCACGAGCCTGCCAACATGCTGGGGGTGGGGTGTGGGAGGGAGTGAGGAGGCGTAGTGACGGTGGGGGTGGAGGAGGAAGAAATAAAACGGGAGAAGGCGCTCGAGGGGAGGAAGGAGGACAGGAGAGGAAGATGAACACATAACGCAAAGTCCTTTGGCAAAGAGGAGAATACTGTTAGTTTCACTGGACTCAGCACTGATCGAGTTACCTCATGCTCATTCGCTGCTCCTCCTCCTCCTCCTCCTCCTCCTCCCCCCTCCCTGATCACTAGTGACCTCTAAGAAAACACTTCCAGCACCCAGGAGGATTTTCTTTTGACAGAAACCATTAATCCTCACTAGAATTTAATTCAAGCCAATTCTCTGAGTCTTACCTTCAGCAGTAGGTGGCTTTCCCAAATGCTTTTAATTAATGATCACTAATTAAGATTTGATTACTCCTGATTGCATGAGGTGGTCCAGACAAACACTGAAGCTTTTTTTAGCAGCTTAGTTTGAAAAGTGCGACTCAAAGATGTTACACACACATAAAAATCTACAAAAATGAAATGACAAAAGCTCATTCTGACCTTTGGAAATACCAGTTAGAAAAACCTCTTGTGCTCAGAATGATTTGTCAAACTGCATCTTTCATGTTTTGTGGTTATTTTTATAGTGCTAAAATATGATATTTTTTTTGTCTTTGGTCCCGTTTTCTACTAAAGGTCCTCTTTTTACAGCTGTTTTGCAGTCAGAGTGCAGGAATCCTCCACATCACGTTGTGACAGGTCTGTGCTGCAGGCCAGCTGGCTACAGCTCCATTTCCATCCTTGTTAACATGTGTGTACAAGTTGCTAATAATGCCCGCTGTTTGTTTGTCCGTCGCTTTGTTTTATAGCCCGAAGCAGAAAATTCAAAGGATTCTGTGGACGTTCTGCTTCCGCTTTAATTCCTCTGAGGCCTGGTGGACTGTTTGGGTGGCTTGTGCTAATTACAATTCACATGCTGTCGCCCTGTCTGTCTGCCTGAGTTGCACCCAGCAGTGTGTGTGTGTGTGTGTGTGTGTGTGTGTGTGTGTGTGTGTGTGTGTGTGTGTGTGTGCGCGCCATCGCGCCCTCAGAGGACCCTGAACCACCTCCGATGCTCCATCAGTCATGTTCATTTTGCACGCTAAGCCACTGACTTTCCTGTTGGGGTTGTGAATTTATGAGATGTGTGACATGGATCACCATCACCACCCTCTTCCTCCAATGAAACCACTTTCAATGAAATCCCCTCAATGTAATTTATTCAACAATGTCACGCTCAAAGATATAAAAATTAACATGAAAGGATAACAGCGTCCCCACATCCCGTCCCACTGTCCCTCCCCGCTCGTCTGAAAACGAGGTCATGACAGCGGTGACCTTCACGTCACTTCCATCAGACAGACTGCAAAAATGTTTACGTTGGATTCGCTTGTAAGCTATTAGCATGAAATGAGGTGTGTATGTGCATGGAGTCCGTATGATGAAACAAGACATTGGCGTGGTTCTGAGTCTTCCCTCTCGTGCCACCACGAGGTTGTAATTTGGTGATCTCTGACCTCGAGTCATCTGACCTCTAGCGCCATCATCAGGTCAAAATTTCACTTTGGTTTAGTACAGAAATGACATTAGCATCATCCTCAGGTGTGCTCTGTGTTTAACGCTGATTAGCACCATCAGCACACCGACTTCAGCGTGTAGCTCAAAGCATCGCGTGTCGGAGCGCAGCCTCACAGAGGGACTCTTATAGAAAGCAGGATTAATTATTAGAAACAATACAGAGACGAGACAAAACCCAGCCTCCGATGAAAGTCAGACATCCATCCACAGCCCCACCTTTCCCATTCAGCTCACTGAAAAACACACACACACACACACACACACACACACACTTCACAGCAGGACTGAGAGCGAGCACTGGATTTAAATCACAGGTTGGTCCAACATGAACAGAATTTATAGACTTTTCTAGTAGAAACTCCATTTATTAGCCTTGCACGGAGGGTTTCCACAAGCAGATGTTGTAACGTCTACGCACAGAGTTACAGACAGAGCTAAGAAAAGCTGAGAAGGGTTCACTTCACTTTGCTTTGCTTTGTCGAGTCGGTGGAATGTCTCGGCAGAGCTAACGAGGCTCAGTTCAGCGTCAGCAGCACTGCATGGACGGACGTTATACATAACGTGGACAGGCAGCAGCGATACATCAAACAATGAATCATAATTAAAAGAATTCTACGGAGGCAACAGTTTTTTACTCGATAAAGGAAAACACTCATTTTCTATTTCTAACAGCCACAGACTAATGTAATTACTGAGCTCTTCCACATTTACTCTTCTGTTTACATTTCCCTTCCAGAGTGAAATCATTAAAGGAACACGAACAAGGACTTATTTAAACGAGCAACATTTTTGAATTTGGATTAACGAGGGCAGAGAATCTAAAGCTGTCGTATTACTTAAATGGCCATTTTACCATTAAAGCCTCTGAAAAAGTTTGCTGCGTATTTCCCATGTGGTGTCAGAGTGCTTGCTCATGTGTGAACACATGAGTGTGTGTGATGTTCCTCTTTGTCAGTGTGGTCATAGTGTGCAGACGACTTTAGCATCCATAAATTATGCATCCGGCCAACCTGACTAATTAATGTTCTGCAATGTGCTCTTCTCTCGGAGCTGCTGCATGTTAGAGAACAGAGTCTGCTGAAGAGCTTTACCTATAAAAGCTTTTTTTGACCAAAAAAAAAAAAAGTAAATAAACGGTGATGATAGATGCTGGCAGCTCAGCAGGCAAGCAGATGGAAATGGGAAAAAATGAGAATCATTTCTGTAGAAGGGTACTCAGAGCACATCATTGGCCTTGTTATATTCAGTTACAAAGGAGATCTGTCTCATGCATTCTGCTCTCCACCACTGCTGCTCTGCACAGGCTGAATATATTTATTCATTAACCCTTTGCTCAGATCTATTTTCATCTCCTCGTGCAGCCAGACTGACAGGGACGAGTGTTGGGGTGACTGTACGAACAGTAAACTGTCATTAAGAGCAACACTAAGAACTAAAGCCGCAGAAGACTTAAACTCCTCACACCAACACATTTCTCACCAGGCTGCTGTCATATTCCCCTCTGCAGGATAAATAAGGATTATCTTATCTCGTCTTATCTTCACATGCAACCCCGTCTCCTGGAAATTACATTTATATAGTCCAAATATGTGGTGACAGACGTAATCGATGGCTGAATTATGTTCAGAGGCGTAAGTGTGCATCCAGACTCTCCTGTTAGGTTAAAGCAACACAGTGACTTTGGTTAAGGTTAAGGAAAGATTGTGGTTTCACTGAAACGTTGATAAACACGTTCTGCTTGTAGTTCAATTCACTGAACATCCTTAAGTTATTTAAGGGTATGTGCGACAGCTTTAAGCCTCCGAATCATTCAAAATAAACAGAAACACTGTTTTAGTGTCGAAATGTAAAAACGCATTAAACCCCAAATAGCTCTAAACCAATGCAAAATTAAAATAATTCAACTAATTATGGAAATTCACACTAAACAAACAGACCAGGTGTACTTTTTCACTTCTGAATTGTGTACTCTTAATCATAAGTAAAGCACCCACAATACGCTTTTTAAGTATTTTACACACTTGAGATATCATCTACCTAAACATGACTCAATGATAAAAATGTGCACGAAAGACCCTTTAAACCACAACAGAACTGAAATTACTCTTTTATAAAACAATGTGCATTAAAAGCACTTCAGCGTCACCAAATCCAATATTCAACCATAACAATACACAGACAATATTTCTGGGCCGACACTTAAATTAATAAATAAATAAAATTCTTTCAAAAATACTATCAATCAACCTCTGTTTCAGGCCTGATAGCTGATGGCACGCGCTTATCCGCGGCCAAATGTGGCCGTGAAGCGGGTTACTCACCCTCCGATGTCCGTTTGACCTCTCGGCTAACGTCTCCGCGGAGCGGCTCCTCGTGTGATTAACAGACGTCCTGGCTCCCGTGAAGAAAATGGCTCCTCACCGCGGTTCCCAGCAAGAAAAAAACAACCTCTCATTCCTCATCGCCAGAGGTGCAACTGAGCCTCACCTGGTCACCCTGTTCGCCACCTGGTTTCCTCATGTCTGGTATCGCCCCTGGAGTGCTGGCTAACGGCTAGCACTACAGTTCAAAGTCCAAAAGCGCTAACGGCTGCTGGTTATCTTCCAGGCTAATGGCGTCCAGGGCTGCCTCGTGCTAGCTCGATGTTAGCTGTTGGCTTTTAGCCGTTGGTAACGCTCACACTAACTCTCACAAGCTTAATAAACTTCACTCAACTCACAAAAGCAGTGACGGTGTGTCAAATAACTTAACTGTAACTCTTATTAAAGTTCAGAGACCAAATACTGACGAGCTGAATATCAGAGCGTTGTCCTCCGCCTCACTCGAAAGACAGCTAGGCCGCGACAGCCGAACTGCAGTCTGCTCTCCATTACGCTTGCTCTTGCTCTGACGCTATATCCCGCCCCCAACCAATCAGAAACCAAGGAACTTGATGTTGCTCTTGACTGACTAATTAGAAGTAGAGCCAAACAAACAAACTTAAAACTAGCATGTTAGGTTTTAACGCCTCTCACCACCGTAAACGTTAAAGAAACGCATCGTGATACATTCATGTCTGTAGTAAATCACCTAACTATTACGGAAATAGTCATTTAACCACATTTTATCCATTATATGGCTATAAAGATGACGAGAGGAAAAGGCCTAGGGTTTTCTAAACAAAATAACTTAGGGGGGATTCAAATTCAACATTTTAGGCCTTCCAGATACATTAACATTTCCTCATCCTGTGAATAGAGAGTGTAAATGTGTTTCTCCTGCATGAGGTGAAAGTGATATTTGAGTCAATGTTGGAAGTCACCAGAAAAAAGGAAATGGCTTCTATAAAGACAGATGTTGGATGGATGGCAGAAACATTGGAAGCTCTCCGCTGTGTTCTTGGCCTCTGATAACAGTCTTTAACTTAGTCATTTCTTGACCTTTTTCAAGCCTATCCTTTCCATCATTGACAACATTGTCATTTTGGAGATGGATAGTGAGTTGTAGACAGTGGATTTGCACCCATTACACAGTGTGATGCTAATTCATACTCAGAGCATCACAGCTTTAATCAATACTGTTTGGCCTGGGTGGGCTCCAGACATCCTCATATCTGAGTTGTTTTTTCTTTTGTTTTTTAAGACGGATTTCTGCAAAACAATGTGATGCAAAATGTGAATCTTTATTTAAAAAGATTTCCTTCAAGACGACTCATCTCAGGAAAACACAAGGCCAGCACAGCAGGGAGTGGGAAGGGATGGTAATCCCCCACCCCCAGTGTCCTGACCTCAACCCCCTCCAACATCGACTGCGTGGGAGGAACTGGAACGCCGACCGTGAGCTGGGCCTTATTGCACAACCTCTCTTATGGTCTTGTGGCTAAATGGGAGCAAATCCCAGCAGCCAGGTTCCACAAGCCTCTGGAGTGAGGCTGTGAATACTGTTTGTAATGTGGGTGTCAGGTGTCCACATTCTGGCCATTTGTGTTTCGTGCATTGACTGTGAAATTCAAGCAGAACATTCTTTCAGAAATATCAGATTTTTGTGCGTTTTTGCCCAGAGCTCCAGCTGAAATGGAATGAGCACACCCTGCTTGCAGAAACAACTAGGAAATTGGAAAAATAAGACGAACCAAGGCAACAGCATGGACAAATAATTCTGTTATGGCCTTTCCAGCACCTTATTCAGTTGTCTCTTTTATGCTGTCCTTCAGTAGGTATCTGCATTGTCAGAACATTTCAATTTTCGGTCTTTTGTCACCACCATGTCCTTGATAACATGCAACTGTCTCCTCCAGTGTAAGCGGCTGTGTTCAGGCTTGACAGCAATCATTATGTGTTTGCAGGAGAAAAAAAAGAGAGAAGAAGGAGTGAGAAGTGTGAGTGAAGTCAATTCCAAAACAAGCTGATATTCATGATGGAATTGAATTGAAGGGAAGTGAAGAAGACACAGGAATGTCCTGAAATGATCGTAATAGGGACTCAGGATGCCGAGAGCACTTAGAGCAGTTTATCCTGGCCAAACAGATCGTTAGTTCACCCAGAGGGATGCCAAAAACTCCGAGCAGGGATGGACCATATTTATCGATGCCAGTTGGGGCTTCCCATTAAAGCGTGTAGCCGGGGGACTTGGAACAGTCCACAGTCGTCCTCAATGCAAAGATGAAAACTTTAACGTGTTCCAGTTCTAACACTGTTGTGTGTCATCTGTACGTCGAAAGTGAAAGAACAGCCTCGACGCAGCGTTGAGTCTGACTGTGTTTGGTTGCTCACATTCAGTGAGTCTGATCAGCGCTTCTTTAAGTTGTGTTTACATTGTTGAATCTTTCCATCGTTTGGTCTGACGGCTGCTATTTTTACCACTGCAAAGCATGCTGTGTACGTGCAGCGGATATGTGCTTCACATCTGTGACGGTGACACGAAGAGTACATCCACGGACTCTCTGCTTCAGAGGAAATCAGACACACCAGCCTGAGTTTACTTGATGATGCGACAGATATGATATATATTGATGTGGCAGAGGGCGAGGACGGAGAGGAATTGATCCAGAGGCAGGCAGTGGTTTGAGTTATTGAATTTTGAGTTAACTTACAGTTTGTCATGCAAATGTGCCCGATCTAAACTGAGCACATAAACACACTCAGAGATGAAGATATACAAACTCTTGACACCTGCGTCTTGCTTTATGTGGAGAACAACATTTCATTTATTTGTCTTGCTGTCACATTGGAGCAGTGTGCTGCACTGTCTGCTCTGCAGTCACGCAGCTTATTGTTAAATTAGCAGTTCAACTTTGCATTTTTTACCTTACTACCTGTTTGACTGACAGTTTTATTGATCACTGCGATCCCACTGAGTTGGAATGATGACGGTTCGATGGAAAAAAGTAGTTAGAGCAGAGTATTTTAGTCACTATTACTGTAAAAACATTAGTAAAAGCTTGAAAATGCTTCACTCTGTGAACTTGGTATAATTACATTCCCACACTTGCTACGTCAAGAGCTAACTGAATAAATATTACAGTGAGTTCGCTGTTATTTAAATTTATTTTGAATATCTACCCTGTGGAAAAATAAGATTAACTAGACAGTAAAAATACTTAATTAAACTACCAGTGATATTTCAAAGTCGATGATGTCCACAGCTTTACTGTCTCTCTGTTTGCCCAACAGAATAAAACCTGGAGAGAAACGATGTCCTGAGTCCAAACGGATCCTTTTATGATGCACGAAGTGGAGCCAGAGCACGCAGCTCTTTCTGCCTCCACTTTTTGTAGTGGAATTAATGAAATTATTTCACTTTGTGAATGTAGCAATAAGATTTGTATTGACAGGACGTCTCAGTCCAGAGCAGCAGTTCTTGGCCTGCTGCTCAAAGATCAATATCTGGCTGCAGGATAATCACCAAACTACAGCCTGCAGCCAAAAAGAGCATCTGAGAGCTTCCCCCACTGCAACCCGCCGTCTGTGGACTGAGCGTATCCCATGTGTGAACGCACCTCTGATTGTACATATAACACCTGTGAGGGTCTAAATGACACACTGGTACACGACAGACTTCCCTCTGTGCCTGACACGACTGGAATCTGCATTTTCGTTAAAAAAGATGTTTTTTTCATCTCCTCGTCCTCTGCTGAGGTGTGTCATATGGAGGAGTTTTGGGTGGATGGATGGACACACAGCATTTGATTTAACATCAGAGACTGTGGAGATCATCTCCTTCCCTCTTGCAATCAATGTTTAATTACATTTATTTAAGATGTCTAAATTCAACAACAGTCTAATTATAGGGGTTTGGTGAGAAACTGCTCCCAGCTAAAAATTTCCAATTTAGTCATTTAGTTATGCAGACTTGCTGAAATGGCCGTATTACAAAAAAGAAGACGTCCCTTAAAACAATACAAGTCAGAAGTATAAACTGCAGTCTGAATGATTTTAGAGTATACAACCCAGTCAGCAGAATAAAATGTTGGCACTCTGCATTTCTGCAAATCACAGATGTTAAACTTGTACGTTTCATGTATATCATATCAGCGTGTCAACACCTGGATTCGAAGTGATGTGTTTAGGATCACTGGGACACGTGTACGAGCTGAAGTCCTCATCAGGAGGAGGATGTGGTGGCGGTTGGGTGACAGCTGGGAGAGAAGACTGCCAAACAACAGACTTTTGTTCAAACCATGTTTCTTGCAACAAATGTGGGTATTTTCAGCCAAAACATGGTTTCTCCAAACTCTACCAAATGATTTTTGTGCCTAAACCTCAGCAGACCTTAACCACAACACGAAATGTAGAACTGAGATTTAAAGAAGCATAAAATCTGAACATAAAGAGACGAGAACGGTTTGAAAGAAGTCATCGGTCAAACTGGAGCGACCTTCACTGAGCAGAGGAGGTGATCTACAACACCACTTATCAGCCCCTGACAGTTCAGTCCTGAGACCCCCAGCAGCTCAACAGCCCTTCACACCGTGAGTCACGTGACCCTAATGACTCACATGATGGCCAGGTGGGTCAACGAGCCTGCAAGAGGATAAATGCCTGGAACTCCCCACCAGTCAGTTAGAAGAGAAGCAGCCTCTTGGATGAGAAGAGAAACGTCGTCTTCTTCTTCTTCTTCAAGTCCAGCTCTCACACATTTGGGAGCACGATGACCTGGATGACACAAAGGAACAGGTGCAGCTACAGTGCCAACACTTATTCTGGTGATTGGGGTGGACTCTTAGGAAGCGCAGGGTCAAATTAAAGTGAAGATAACAGCACAGGTTAAATTGAAAAGTTTACTTTTACTACACACTCCACACTACACACTCAAGCATTAAATGCATTTCCTTCCTCCCTCATGAAGATTTGGATTGCATTGTTTAAATCCACGTTTGCTAGCTCGTCTACGTGTTCCTTCCCTTTGCTGGCAGGTCGCTTGCTTCTCAACATATTTCCACACAAGGTTTCGATTCGTGGAACAGTGTGAAACGTTTCGTGTGTGCACATGTGAGCAACATCCAAACATCCACACAAAACAGGGCCCTGCTGGTATGAAACACTGGTCAATGGAGCTACAACTGCCCCCAAACTGCACAGGGTTGGTTAAATTGACATAAAAAAAACTATTAGATCTGATAAAAGACCTGAAAGACTCATCATCAACAACAATCAGGCATCTTAAGTTTGACAGGCAGCATTTAGCACACGAGCGCTCACCTTTGTGCAGGTTTTCTACTTCTCTGTGTGATCCCGTTTGTCTTTTCTAAACAACCACTGAGACACCAGATACATAAGTAACACCTCTCCAAATACAGCTGTTACAGAATAACTCAGGGAAAGCCGCTGAACGGCCCGTCCGGCCCTTCAAACTCGTCTCCCCCAAACATTTCATTAGATGAACGATTCCCTCGCACCGCTTCAGAGGAGCAGTTTGTAGCACCTGGCCAAGGTGAGAGCAGGCTCTGGATTTATAGTGGGATGCGCATAACCTCAAGGTGAACTAGCTGGTAATGACACTATTTCTGCGCTCGCAGTCCCTCTCCCTCATCTTCACACCGCCTATAAAACCGAAATGTGTCCAGAATCAAGGCTCCTGCCAGCTCCCTCCACTATTTCCTGGCAACGCTCTCCATTCGAATAGGGCTCGTTCTTTTTCAGCCATATCCTCCATTCATGTTGAAGGGCTGTGATGTTGTTGAATCATTCCGCGAGTCTTTCAGACGTCGCTTACAGATGCCTTTAAATCTCAGAGGAGAAGCGAGCCTGGAGCGTTTGGGACGTAATGAGCTTGAGTTATTGATAAGACAGAATCACATAAAACGGACAGATGACTGGTCATCAAAAGTGCGCTGAAAGATAAAGAGCAGCATAAAATAGATTTTGTGGATTATAGGACACAAGCTTTAAAGTTGTTTGTAAAGTTGTGTGTGTGCGTGCATGGCAGCGTGTGGCTGTGTGTGTTAGTGCATATTTATGTTCATTTTGTGTGACCATATATCGAGAGAGTGGTGATATACTGAAGAGCATGTTGTATAACCGTCATAAGGCGCTGAGTATCAGACAGTCATGCAGGAGCACACAATGAGAAACATCTTAAACTCTCTGACGTCTTTTCCTCAAACAAAAATGTCCTCAGGACAGCCTCAGCGTTAACGTCTGCTCGCTCTATACATGCACGTGGTGCATACTGGTCTGAGAAGGCACTAAAAGCTTTTATAGGACTTCACCACCAAAACTCTGTGTTTTGAGTATGAAATAATCACCTCCTGTGGGCTTGAAAAGTGGCTTTTGAGAGCCTGCGTCTTTGTGGAGTAGTCACTTCACAGCAGTTACATTCGAGACAGTTACGACCTGCAGTCACAGCGAAACTTCCCCTGAAACTCCTCAGCCCCTCCAGCAGCACAGCATAGTCCTCCGTGTGTGGACACATGTTTGCGTTCCAGAGGCTTTTCAGGAGAGCAAACCAAAACACTGCAAGTGTGGTTTGCTGTTTATTTGCTTGTTTATGCCCTGAAATCTGCATACCTTTTTCATGCAGTTCACAGTCACTCTTAATGGTCAAACTCAGATGAAATGTTACCGGTGCCGATCCTGCTCTGCAGTCTGGCTGTTCCTTGATCCAACATTGTACCCACATTAGTACTATGTGGATCTCTGTGCACTGGGAAAGGGCAAAAGAAGCAACGCAGAGCTCATGCAGAGCTTTGGCTGGAGACGCCTGCTCAGTGCAGCCTTAAGAAGCGAGACTGACACGACTTTAATTGAAGGACAAGCATTTCCAACTCATTATTCCCTCCACGATTGATAATTAGTGCAATCAAGACAGTGTTCCTTATGAATTCTGCTTGACTTGACTGTAAACTCAGCTCCTCCTGCCAGTCGGTGGTCTTTGCTCTTTGACTACATCTGTGATCCTCACGCAGCACAGGAAGCAGCCGGCATCGAGCTGTAAACACCGAACATTCGATATGATCAGAGCGGCTTTAATGTGTCCGCAGGTCCATCACTGTGCTGAGATTATTCTTGGACGCACTTCACATTACCAGAAAATCTGTGCAGGTCATCAGTCCAGACCAAGATCAAGATCAAGGGACTTCCTCTCAAATATGCTGTTAATTGGACCGCTGAGCCTCTGGAGCGCAACACCTTGATTCGTGTATTCCTGCAGGCGTGCTGCATAGTTCAGTGGACATGCGCTGTCTGACACGGGTGTGCTGGGTGGCATGCAACCAAAACAGCATTATGAGAGGCCGCTAAGAAGTTGAGACTTAATGTGTTTGTGGAATGGAGACTAACTAATCAGCTTTAGAAGAGCACTTATTGGAGCATTGGAAACTAATCAAATTGAAGAATGGGGCTATTCAAGTCCAGGAACAAAGCGTTCAGTCTCCCAGAGAGGACAAAAGAAGACATATTAAAGAATTAGAGTTACTGCAATAGCAGACAGCCACACCCCTGATTTCTGTTGTTTTATTTACAGCAGAGCCCACAAAACGTTGTCACCGTGGTGCCATTGGCTTTATGAAACTTTTAATACATAGACGTGCCTTTAAATTCATCACAGCCCCGATTAGTTCAATTTACAACCTGGACACAGTCACAGTAATTCAGCAGGGTGAATAATTCATGACTGAGCCGACCTGACAACAGGACAGAACCACTTCTACTGCGAAGGACTTGAGATTAATGGAAACTGCAGTGCACAGCACTGCGTTTCTCTCACATGCTTTTCAAAGTGAGCTGTGCTGCTGTAACATTGGGAAGGTTAAGAAAAGACAGTTCGCACCGTTCTGTGACTGAAGAGCACGTTCTCCTTCTGCGACATCAAACTCAGATCAGCACAGATCTGCATCAGCTTCCATCTTTCTTTGCCTCAAAGGGAGAGCTGAAGTAAGAAATCACATTTCCTCATGGTCCCATATTAATTAAGAAAATCCCTTTGGAGTCTTACTGTTGAGCAGGTGTGGATCCTCGACCTTCAACACTTCAGTGTTTCATTGCTCAGTATCACATTCAGTGTCTCAGTGGCCAATAGATAGCTATTATTATCTTACACTTGCTTGCTAAGCTAAGCTAAGCTAAGCTAAGCTAACCAGCTCCTCATAGAAGCTTCATGTTTACCTCACAGAAAGAGTCGAAAATATTCAACTTGAGCTAAAAATGTGGAGGGCCTCTGCAGAGTGATGGAGGCCCGGGCGGAGAGGAGGAACAGAGCTGCTGTTCCCTGACAGACTGCTGCTGTGTCGGGGAGCTCGGGACGAGAGAGCCGGGGGCAGATCCGGAGCTCCTGGAGGAGTAAACACCCGGAGTCACAGCGGATTCTGCTCTGATCTGGAGGCCTTTACCAGCGACAGGGGAGCTCAGAGTTCATCGTTTCAACTTCTGGGACTCAAAAGTGGGTTTATCTCCGCTCTCGCCTCTCATCCCGTGTGCAGCAGCGAGGCACCGAGGCGCTGACCTTCACTGTGGTGTGTTTGTAATTAGTCTCTGTGTCCATGTTGACTGGTGAGGAGATGTACGTACACAGAGGAGCGACTGGAAGGAAACTGGCGTCTCTGGTGACGCTGAGGTCAGTCAGAGGCTGAACTGAACGCACCTCAGACACGGTGGATGCCTGCAGACGCCTGCTAGCTCGCAGCTACACACAGGTACTGTGGCTGTTTGCACATGGGTTGATCCTGCAGTCAAACCTCAGCAAGTAACAGGAGAGGGAACTTCACATTTGGTCTGAACCCACTGCTGAAGGGTCGCATGCTGCTTTGATGTCGCTTGCTTTTGTGTGTATTGCAACAGCCGCTGGCTCTCACATCAAGTGTTAAATAATGATAACGAGCTCAAAGCCAAACCTTCTTGCTGCAGAATTACAGTAAACACAGGCAGCTCCCGGTCTGAGGTTTAGCACAACATGAAGCAGCATGGTGTCGTCCTCCCACGCAACAAGACAACTTCTGCAAGACGCTTTTTAGCTTTTCCCTCATACAATTGAATCCAATTATGAATAAAAGCAGCTGCAGCGTCTACCTCAGAGTGAACCAAAAAGATTCCTGTCAGCCTCTATAATCTATTTTTTACAGTCTGCTGTGGAGGGCTCCTCGCTGTGTTCCCCGAGCAGCCCAATGACAGCAGTAATAAATGGTCTTTTTATATGCTGCCTCTTTAATGCTCATATAAAGCCTCCAGATCTAATTCTGTGTGTGAGTGCAGGTATGGGCCGCGGCTGCAGAGAGAGCAAACATAAAAATTTGTGAGTGACTTGATAAAAGTGAGATTGCAGAAGGTAATGAGGGGAGAATTTCATTAAATTGGAAGCATTTTTCACCCAAACGGAGACGCAAAACAATCGTCCCATTCTTTTCGTCAGATGACATCAAACGAAAGAGCTTTCTGCGCTTTCGCGGCTGATTTGCTGTTTGCATTTCTCTTCTATTTC
Organism: Chaetodon trifascialis; assembly: GCF_039877785.1. Lineage (NCBI taxonomy): Eukaryota > Metazoa > Chordata > Actinopteri > Chaetodontiformes > Chaetodontidae > Chaetodon > Chaetodon trifascialis. Next base: position 27,055,149 of record NC_092068.1, on the reverse strand, counting down.
TAAACACTGTTGACACTTTGCACACCTCCTACAACGGTGATAAGAGGCAAACAATTACAATTCCTGCACTTTCCCTAAAGGCACACAAACACACTTAAAAGCAATTTCTGCTGTTTCCGCGCACAAACTCACAGCTCAGACCGAGACGTGTGAGTTATGAGGCCGGCGAGGACCAAAGTGCTCATATCTGGATTTATGGATTGTTTGCATTTTGATAAGAGGCGAATTAGAAAGGAGGGGAGAGAGAAAGGTGTGTGTGTGTGTGTGTGTGTGTGTGTGTGTGTGTGTGTGTGTGTGTGTGTGTGTGTGTGTGTGTGTGTGTGTGCAGCCATGGTGAAGCAGAGCAGAGTGACAATGAAGGGAAGAAAAAGAGAACATGATTGAGTGGGACATTTTGTCAGCTGCCGACGTGAGCTGGAGCCTGGATAGGACGTGTGTGTGTGTGTGTGTGTGTGTGTGTGTGTGTGTGTGTGTGTGTGTGTGTGTGTGTGTGTCTATAGGGGTATACCAAAGTCTGAGTCACCCTGGACCTATTCTTTACTTCTTTATTGGAATTCTAAAGCAGCCGCCTCTGTGCTAACCTGAGCGCTGCCACGGCCGTTGATGGGGCTGCCAGTGCCCATGTCTCAGCTGACTCTGTGTGTGTGTGTGTGTGTGTGTGTGTGTGTGTGTGTGTGTGTGTGTGTGTGTGTGTGTGTGTGTGTGTGTGTGTGTGTGTGCGTGCGTGTGTGTATGTCCCCAAATACGTGTCTTTTTGGGTTTGAACCACCTTTAAAGGACCACGAAGTCTATTTGTGCACGTAAGCTTTAAGCTACAGACACACACTAATGCCACATTTCCACTAGCGCGGCTCGACTCCACTCTACCTGGTTGTTTTGTGTTTCCATTAGGGATAGTACCTGGTACCCGATATTATTTTTAGTACCTGCTCTGGCGAGGTTCCAAGCGAGTAGAAGTGATACTATATGTGTGACGTCAACAGCCTGTCGGCCACTGATTGGCTGGAGAGTGTCGTCACTGGTCTGCGACGTCCAACACCGGAAAAACAATCCCGCCCCCTCCATTGTAACGCCGGGCAACAGCAACAGCTGACTTTATTCTTTATTCTCACTCGAGGGAAATGGCTGCTCGCTTTCTTCTCTTGCTTTGTGTGTGACAAAAAGCCACAAACCGAGCAGCAAATACAACATCGCCTCGATGTCCTCCATTGTTTGTCGGCTCTGTTTGCGTCGCGTACAAACTGACGTCATGGCAGTTTCGCGCAGCCGTGGTATGACGACCCCGCCTACGTTGAGGAGGTACTATGAAGTACTCAATTGTAATGGAAACGCAACCAAAACAAGTAGAGTAGAACCGAGTCGAGTAGAGCTGGAACTGTGTCATGGAAATGCGCCATAAAAGCCTTAAATCACATTAATTGTCATATTAATCAAGATTGCAGGACCCATACAGATGCAAGTTGTTTTATGATGCTGTATATGTATGTATACAATGTATTTAGATAAAAGACAAAGTGCCTACGTGTCGTGAGATTCATGAAGAATGACTGAATGTTGTATGTTCTTGTTCACTACAGACTCTTTTTATTAATGTATTCAGCTGCACACACTGGAGTGCTGTCAGATGTTTAATTCCAGGCAGTTTCTGAGAAGTTCTCATCATCTCACTTCGTTGTAGCGACTTCAGGATCTGCAGTGGAAGAAATAACAGAATAACTGAGGAAACGTCGTCGTAGTCCTGTACCATTACTGCTATGAGATTTTACAGAAGTCACGATGTTTTCTTTAAACCAAGATGATTAGAAAAAAGTGTACTTTCTTTTTATGAATGTAACTTATCTGTTACCCTGCAGTTACAGTAAGTGGTCAGCTGTGACTGAACCACACCACAAGCTGAGGCCGAGGCATTCAGCTGTCAACGAAATTCCACTTGAACAACACAAACAACACACAGGGGGCTGAGGTGTGAAGGAAACGCTGTGCGCTGCTTTCTTTGCCTTCATTTCAAATGGCAGTCAGGTGATTTAACGTGTACTTTGCAGGGCGTTCGCCCGTAATGCCTGCTGTCAGCGGCATTCAGAGCAGCATATTAACACCAACAGGTGCAGGATGATATGAGATATGCTTCTGGAAGGCTTTAAAGTTATTTCTGAATCATTCAGTCGTTTGCGAGGTAAAGAATGATGTCGTCCACGTTGCAGGGAATCATACCAGGAATGTGCGCTTGGCTGATGGATGACGTTCAATGGTATTGCAGCGACACAGTGATGTCACAGAAGTGACTGTGAGGGACGCAGTGCGTACGTTGGTCTGAACGTGGCTTCAGAGCTGATCTAACCGAAGGACGGTCGTCACTGCGACAGCGGCGCACTGGTGTCGGTGGTGTGCGTGTTTGTGGTGTGGCTTTGTAAGGAAGTGGACACGAACCAGTGGTTAATTTAATCGTGTTTGTGGACACAAAGCCGACTTTTCTTCTAAATGGTGCCACTTAGGCACCAGAATCAAAAGGATTACAGTATGAAAGGGATTAAATGGCTTTTGTGACAACGAATGAAACATCACACATGAGTGTTGGAACACAACTTTTTATGTATATGCACACACACACACACACACACACACACACACACACAGACACACACACACACACACACACACACACACAGCACACACACACACACACACACACACACACACACACACACACAGACACACAGACACACACACACAGACACACAGCACACACACACAGACACACAGCACACACACACAGACACACACACACACACACACACACAGACACACACACACACACACACACACACACACAGACACACACACACAGACACACACACACACACACACACACACACACACACACACACACACACAGCACACACACACAGACACACACACACACACAGCACACACACAGACACACACACACACACACACACACACACAGACACACACACACACACACACACAGACACACACACACACACACACACACACACAGCACACAGAGCCTGTTTGCGATGACGTAACTTGAATGAATGTCTCTAACAGGGCGACTGCGCTCACTCGGGCTGCTGTGCTGTATCTCGGTTCATTCTGTGCCGCGGACACGTGGTGGACTTGAGGATCTTGAACGTGATGAATGTTAATCTTCACAGGAGAGAAAAGTCCAGTTCAGCATGAAGAAGAAGAAGAAGAAGAAGAAGAAGAAGAAGAAGAAGAAGAAGAAGAAGAAGAAGAAGAAGAACTCTGAAACAGACTCAGTGCGACGCCATCAGTTTGTCGAGGTTGTGCTTGTGTCCACTGCTGACGTCCGTCCTCCTCTTGGTCTCCACCGGCTCCTGAAAACAGCCTCAGTGTGTGAGCTGCTAGATGTTCCACTTTCCTCACCAGCTGGTAGCTTTGTGTGTGAACCGTTTGGTGGAGTCTACAGCGGCTTCATCACAGCTTGTTTGCTGAAAACAGATGCTCACGCGGGTTGATGAGAATAGCAGGACTGCACCATACAGTGAAATCTGCAGCCAGAACACATCAACAGAGAAAGAACTTAAAGTGGAAAAATCTCTTCCAAAAAGCAGTTAGTGAGGTCGTGTCTTTGATGGAGTCAAGGGGCGTACAGCGATAGCATCCCTGAAGTCATCAGAACGCCGTTCATGACAATAAAAATGAGTGTTTGCCTCTTCAAACACGTTAATGATTGTTTTTCCTGTCATGTCATGACGAGGCCAAGAAGAGCTCATTTCTGTGGACTTTAAAAAATCAAACATGAGCATGTGTCACAGCTGCAGACGTCAAAGCTTTCAGAAAATTTACTCTGAAAATCAGCGAAAGCGACATCAGTGGCTCACTCAGACAGACTCCCTGTGCAGGTGCTGGCTGACTGGTTTCTGTCCGTGGAGCTCATGTCTTCACATTCAGGCCAGTCTGGAGTCTCTCACAGGATGGTCCATTCTGAAGCCACCGTTTTTAGAAAAATGTAGAAAATAGGCATCTTTAGAATTTCGCTGGGTTTCCACTTTTTTGTTTTTGAGAGCTCGCAGCGGATCTCTTGTTCAGGCTTTCTGCTGTAAATGTGTGAGAGGACATTACAGGATGAAGAGGAGAGCTCGCAGCCATTCACTGGATGTGCTGGAATCCAACTCGACAAGCGTATGTGGCCTTGTTTCCTCTCCTCGCTCCCCTTCTCTCTTCATCCCCGAGCATCTGTTTGCTTCTCCTCTCCCAGGCTTCCTGCCTCTCCCTCCATCTCTTTCTGTTCGGGTCCCTGGTTACCATGTGGGCTCAGTGTGAGATGTGTTTGTTTGTCTCCTTCGGCGGTTCTCTTTCCCAGGCAGAGAGAGAAACTGGAGACGGCGTTTGCAAAGCAGCACACAGACACAGATGCATATTTCAGTGAAACACACACACACACAGACACACACACACACACAGACACACACACACACACACACACACACACACACCAGAGACTGTGAGGGAAGGCTGATATGAAAATCTCAGGTTTGGAGCAGAATAGAAATAAGGGAGGTGAAGAGAAACCTGCTGGCAGCTTTACTTCAGGTGCACATAAAAATCAGCTCTGTGCTGCGAGCACACACATCAGCACACACGCAGGCAACACACACGTGATGTGGACACATGTGAGAGACATCCAAACACTTCACACCTCTGGCTTTGTCCAAACAGAAACGTGTGAACCTGTTTTATCTTTCATCTCTGATATGGAGAGAACTCAGTGCGATAACTGTTTTCTTTAGACGTCGTGAGTGTGAGAGAGCAGCTAACTGTCGTTTTTAGGCTGATTCGGGGCTTTTCGTGGTCTGTCCACTGACACAGAGAACTCATCTACGCCCACACCTTCAAAGCAGGGTTATGGCCAAAGTTTTAATAAGATAAGACTTTATTTATCTCACTCTGGAAAATTCACTTTTTTCAACAGCAGGGTAAAAAGGAGAACAAGTAGAACAAATAAACAACAAAAAGATGAAACCTACTATAGAAGTCTGTATATATCATGATGGACTGACCTTTCTCTTTACTCATAAGTTGAGTGGTTTTTGCCTTAATATGGATCAGAACAGTAGTCAAACAGATCATTCAGACCTTTGAACCAACCACCTCCACACAACACAACTGATGGTCTCAAACACATTGAGAAGCTGCAGAAGTTAACTCCTGACGAGGCACACCTGTTCACTGAAAACCCTTCCAGGTGAGTACCTCAGGAAGCTGATTGAGAGGAGGGCAGGAGGGCGCAAAGCTGCCATCAAAGCAGACAGTGGCTGCTTAGAAGAATCTAAAATAGAAAACATTTTCTGGTTTGTTTAACACTTTTTGTTCACTACATAAGTCCATATGTGTTCCTTCACAGTTTGGATGTCTTCAGTATTAATCTTCAGTGTCGAAAATAAAGAAAAACCATTGAATGAGAAGGTGTGTCCAAACTTTTGACAGGTTCTGTTTATTGGCAGGATCAGTTGCACACATGTTTTAAGGTGCGATGACATAAATAAAGGAGAAGGTTTGTGATGTGAAACTTCAGCGCAGAGCTGCAGGAGCTGATGGTGGAGTTCAACACATGCAGACAGTCTGACACAAGGAAAAATGACAGCGACAATGAAGTTTCACACTCTTTGTCATCAAATCAAACTTTTCTATAATCAAGTCAGAAATGTACAAAACACAGATTTATGTCAAAGGGCTTTAAAATCACTGCACGCCTCGACCCTTTGACTTAACGGGAAGAAGCCTTCAACAGAAGGAAGGAGCACAATTATGCTAATAATGATAATATTCAGTCAATAATGTACTCCTGGAATAACGATCTAAATGTGATGAGTAGTTACAGGCAGATGAGACGACTTTCAGACTGGTGGTTCAAAGTAGTGTGATGTATTCAAAAATGTTTTGCAAGTAAAAACCAAGGTGAGCTCGTTCTGGTGACACAAATCAAGGGTGTGCTGCTAATCTCATGGAGGCTCTAACATAAGATTCAGGCGTTCGGGTTTGTTTGAATCGATCTTTCTGTCCAGAAACGTGGAAACGTGTGGGAGTGAGTTTGGGGAGAGACTCACAAGGTGATTTTAAAGGAGGATTTTCACCGCCCACACGTGGACCTTTCTTCCCAAATGTTATAATTGATTCTCAAAGAAACTTCTGGGGTCACTATTTGACATAATATCTGGTAAAACAGAACAAAAGCACTGCTCGCGTTCTAATCTTTATATGCAAAATCATATGCAAACTTTAACATTTCCCAAAAAGCATTTGGACATGACCTGACACGAGTTGTTCATTTTGATTGTTTGCAGATGACTCAGAGGACAAATTCATCAACCATCAGTGTCAAAGTGAATAAAATATTCCAAACAAAGCAGATATCAAGCTGCCATGCATGCATTAGCAGCACTTCCTCGTAAACACATTAACCTATGCATGTTCTGAGGAGACGTTCACCACATGCAGCATACATGAATCTAAAACATATCTGCTCACACACTCGTGCATTCAAAGCAGCTCAGAGCTTGTTTATGTTCTGTTTATCTGACAGGAGCTAATACGGCGTCATGTTCAGGGACGTGGCAGAGAGGCTTACTCTTAAAAAGATCCTCTTTAATGCATGACGAAGTATCTGCAGATGGCACCAGCGGTTATAAGAAGATGCTTTCTGATACTTTTCTAATCATGGGGGGGGGTCAGCCCTCACGCTGCTGTGATGAGAGTGTATTGGAGAAAACACGGCAGTGCAAATGTCAGATTAGACGAGATTAGAAGCAGTCATGCACCTTCACGACAAAGTGAGAGAAAAGGTGTTCTGTGGTCCGAGAATAGATCAAGATAAACGCAGCCTGATTAGCTGGAGCCAGAGTTTCGTCATGTAGGCTGGATGCAGTGCCACACTCATGCTCTGGTGCTCATGATGGGATGTATGGACTACACACACACACACACGCACACACACACACACACACACACTTCCATACTCATAGTGCAGGGTGACCCTTCCTAACCTTATTGTAACCTCCTCAACCCTAAACCTGAATTCTCATCTAGCCTGCCCACATTTCCAGTTTGCCCACAGATCTAAAAGCGTTGCCCAGTGTCTTCTGATTGGAGAAACAATCAGCCAATCAGAACTCTGTGGACAGAATTAAGAGATGCCATCTTCCTACGTGACTTCCTTTCCTTCATCTGTGAAGAGCAGTAACAGAAGAGACAAGCGTGATGGTGATCAGCAAGTTCAGTTACAGGAATAAATCTCTGAAATCAACATATTTTTGTCATGAAAAACATCGACTGCTCCAACAACTAGAACACAAGCTTCCATGTCAACTGTCAGATTTGTGACTGATTGATCAGGACAACTCAGGACAAAGACAGTGTCTGTGTTTTCATGTGTTGTGAAGCGTTGTGTTGCCGTCTGCGGTGAACAGATTTCATTAGAACAACTTTCTAGCATTTGATTTGCATGAAAGCGACCAGGTCTCTGTTATGGTTCCTGGACGGCAGACGGCAAACATACCTTTGCTTTAAAACCATCGCGATGAAGACGACAGATCTTCTGCAAACTGTGTAACTGTGCTTGAGTTGATTAATTAAAGGCTTTTGTCCGCGGGCTCGAGTTGGCTGCACTGTGCCAAACGCAGCCGTGATAACATCAAGCTATCGTTGCGTCAGGCCGAACACAGTCGGGCGGTGGCGGCCGTGTCCTCAGCAGCTCCACCAGGTGTCTCTGTGCTGGAGATCAGACACTCAGCTCTGGCTCTAAAAGCTCTGTCAAGCTCTCAGTACGTTTGTAACTTCTACCTGAATCTCTGAGGTTTAGAGTTCGGCCTCAGTCCTAGTTTCTCTTCGATTTCACTCTTTCCTGATCGAGCCCAGTCGTATCGGGGTTGTGTTAATCACTGCTGGTGCAAACCAAACCTTTCCTGCTGCTTCACATTAAGAGCTTTGCACCAGCGGACCGACAGGACTGACTGCTTTTATTGTGAAGAGGTTGCAGGAAATGTAATGTATTTGCAGCAGCAGAGCTTCATTTGCAGAGCAGTTCTTCAGTCAGATGGGCCTGAGCGACCACGCAGGGACATATCCGTCCACGTCTCGGCCAGCTTTAAGTACTGCAGAGGGGAAGAGCAAGCTGAGTGAGCTGAGGAGGGCTGCAGGTGACAGCTCACAGGGCGGTCTGTGACTCACCTGCAGCATGTCGTCAAGGTAAACTTCACCTTTCTGCACGTTGGAAAAACAGCTCCACGCCTGCAGCTGTTCATGCCACTAAGCCCCCCCCATGGAAAAATCCCTTTACTGCTGCAACTGCACACATACATTCACTGCTTACACACACACACACACACACACACACACACACACACACACACACACACACACACACACACACAATGTGATGAGTGATTGATTGCAGCTGTAATCAGCAGATGAGTCGCAGCTGCTTCCTGGTTTTAGGAGCAGGCAGACAGATGTTAAAAGAGCGATAGGGTATCAGGCTCTGACTCTCTCCATCCATCTCTCCCAACCCGTTCTTTTGTCCTCCCTCTCTCTTTTTCCCTCCCTGCAGTTGACTCACCTTCATGTAACCCTCCCTAATCAGATTCCCCCTGCTATTCACAAACGGGATGATTCCCTTGACTCAACATGTTCCTGTAGGGCGCTCGGCGCTCTGCGTGAAGCCTTTCCTGTTCAGAGCGTCTCCTCTGCTTCGTGTCAGTACGTTATCTCAGCACGACCAGCTCTTAATGTCAGCGCTGCTCCACAGAGCAGATAAACGAGGATCGTCGGCAGCGTAAAACTTCAGTGATGAGTTGATGGATTGATCTGTGGGCAGAATTTTAATTTTACATTTCTTGTATTTTATTGTGAAATCCTTGTAGTTGTTGTGTTTTGCGTGCTAAAAATAGCACACAACATGACAAATATTTGCTAGTTCCAGCAGCGAGCGTTCTGTGATTTCCTTTGTTTTACATCATTTAATGGTTTAGAGTTTGGGGCTGACTGAAGAAATGCATAAATGCAGTGATGGTGAAATAGATGTTTGAGGCTCCACGCTGCACATTTGCCATTTTCCACTGATTCGATTCTCCTCCTTGAAAACTTCTGCTGATCAAACCCGTCTCCAGGTTTGGTTTGAGAACCTGTTTGAGGACTTTGTCGTCACATCACACTCGTCCCCTTCTTGTTGTGTGAAAATGTAAATGAAGTACAACATTTTTCCACATCACACTTGAGATTACTGACTTTGCTCAGTCTTGCTCAGATTAGTCTGGAAGTGTTTCAACAGCGACTCCACAGATTTGTAATGGCTTTAAAGTCTGGATGTTTGACTTTCAGATTCCTGCTGAAGCCATCTGCGGGTTTGGCCGTGCACTTCAGGCGACTGTCCAACTTAAATCCCTTGACTTGTTCTGGTGGCACACTGAGCAGGTTCTTCTCAGTGGCAGTAGTTTCCCTCCACCTTTACAGATTTCTCTTTCCCTCCTGCTGAAAACAGAGTAATTCTGCTCTCACCATCTGTAACGCTGTGCTGTTAGATCTGCGCTTACTGATGGGATTTGATTCTCTCTGTCCTTTTGTGGCAGTTTACTGAAAGTCTCTGTCCAGTTTGGACCGTGTGTGGTTATTATATAATATTTTTTATATGTTTGCACACACGAGTCACATTCTTATCAGCTCATCAATGACATTCAGGATTCAAAATGTGGATAACTCTGTTTATCACTGGGCTCTCAGTGTTGGACCAGAGGATCCAAACTGAGTCTTTGCAGGCTGTTGTAGCTCATAATGTAGAAATCTGAACATGGCTTTGGATGCTTTCTGCAGCCACTTTATGTGCAGTTGCCAGGACAACACTAGAGGTGGTAAGCAACTTACCTCTGCCTTGATTGAGCATCCTTCCAGGAGATTGGTTCAATCAACAAGGAGCCTTTCAGAGACCCATCTGATCCCAGCTCACCTGCAGCACAGAGGTGTGTGTCCACAGTGTGTGAGATGATGCACCTCTGCACGCTTTGAGCACGTGTTCGTGTGCATGATGGTGAGCAAATAACCAGAACTGGTCCTGTTGGTGCTGTAGAGGCAGCACTGTTCATGTGAAGACGGTGATGCTCCAGGTTTTAAGATAAACACTTTTTAATGAGGGTTTTTTAATGACATTTTAACACTTGTTTGCAAGGCCTTAAAGCTGCATTCATTGATTTTTGGCTACTATGGGTCAAAAATATAATAATAATAGAGAAAAGTTCACAGATACACAGCAAACACCACAGCTATTGAATTTCTAATGTGAGCAAAACGTTGGCCTTCATATCCAGCAAGGAGCTTCCATCTGGAGTGACGAGTTCAAGTCCAGCACTCACTTATCTTTTCTCTGATTTGTCCTCCATCAATCCTTGAGAAAATAGATTAAATATATATATATATATAGAGAGAGAGAGATTTCCTTCCTTTCCAGCTACTTGTTCCGCTGTCTTCACCAGCTAGCCGTTGCCGGTCTGCCGTCCGGTGCTGGGGACACAGTGGATGGTGCATTCATCAGAGCTCGTTAGCTGAAAACCTGCCTGCTGCTTCTGGGTTAATGCAAGTGGTGAGACTGAACCGCACACTTAATGTGCTGTAAAACTAAATTAAAATGAGGCTACAAGAGGCTAAAAGCTCCTTGAAGCTGCAGAGTCGGGCGATAAGATGTGCACACAGTGCATTTTGGTATAAAAAATACTCAATCTAAATGGCGTTTTAATCTCTAGAAGGTGAGGGCGCTGTGTTACGCACCGTATTTTACCTTTAAAAGGTTCTGAAGAGGATCATAATAATTATACCAAACAGCTTTTCCAAGCTATGATTTAAGAGTCAGAGAGGATAAAAAATGGCACATACACTATGTTCCTGCTATATAAAGCTTCAATCACAGGAACACATGCTGACAGAGGAAGCTGAGGACATTAATAACACAGTGAAGCTTTTACACGACTTCACTCTGCTACAGAAAAGATCCCATTGAAAGAAACGCATTATTTCATGAGGGAGTGGTAAAAATGTCTTATCAAGAAGTCATTTCACCTGAAATCTGATCCCAGCCAAAAGCCCTCCACTAAATTTCACTCAGCCAGCAGAGCCACAAACACGACCTGCTAAGTTTATATTTGAGTCATAACGTCGCGTCAGCGTGACAGAAAATCTTCAGCTGCTCGTGACGGAGCGTTTTCAGACCTGCAGCTCGTTTGCTTCGTTCTGATCCAGGAGCCATTTTGATGCAGCTGTTGGTTGTTTGGTCCGTTGTTTGGCTGCAACACTCCAGAGTGATCCAGAAGTTAGGAAATGCTGCACGTGAGGAAGCAGTTAAAATAAATATTCTATTATCTTCAGGTGCATTTCGACTCAACAAATAAACCCAGATTTTGTGTGTAGGTGAGCCTGCTAGTCTTGACCTGCATCTGAGGGTGACTGACTGCTGTGTTCACAGACCACAGGAAGCACATCTGGGGATGAAACATGAGATACTATTAAAGACAAGAGAAGGAAGATGTGACAGATATGATGCGACTGCACCTTTGTATGTTTACGATCACTGTTGTTTATGACGGTTTGTCAGTTTGCTCAGTAAAATGAGTTTACAGTGTGTGTGGTGGTGCAGACAGAAGTCTCTGAAGCTGCTTAAGCTAAAAGAAAACTGTAGATGCAGTAGAAACACATGTGAGAGACCAACTGTGAGCGAACAGCAGGCCTGCACGCACATTTAATGCATTAACCACATGATGTTTTACCCTAAATACTCTCTTCAGGGTCAACAGTGGGCGGCTGTCAACAAGCAGAGCGCGAGCTCCACCGCAGAGGCACAAACTATCCATGCAGCGCTTTACGTCACGCTTTGCCTTCAAGGCTTAGAAACAGATTTCTCTACATAATAAACAATAACATTTTCTATTGATCGCCTCGCACACTCTAATTAAAACAGGATCACTTCTCATCTGAGAGTTGATCTATTTCTTCCTAAATGGAAGAACTGTGGGTGAAACCATTGAATTTTGTGTGTTTTCATTTTCCGTCTCAGCACCAGTGGACAGACAACGCTGGACGCACTCATATTAATAAAACGTGCAGTGAATGAGCCGAGCGGCCGCGGGCGCCTCGGCTGTCAATGAAGGGTCAGGCGTGTCCTGTGAGCTGGGAATCGACGGCCGCTGAGCAACAAACCAGCTTTGCATGTTTATGTGCATGTTGGTAAAATGTGCTGCTGCGTGTTCAGCGTGATGCTCATTTCTGAATTTTGGTCTCATGTAGAGGAAAATAGATGGGGGTGGGGGGGTGGGGGGGTGCTTTAAGGTGAGGCACATCCAATCAGGATGGAGGGCAAGCAACGTGCATCCTCCTCAGCTTCTCTCTACCTTCCAAATATCCAAAAAACAAGATATGGAGATAAAACCAACGTCAAACCCACAAACCAGCCTGTGACCGTGTGGATTTACACTGAAGACAAACTGGTTTCCTGACTGTAAACATGAAGGGTGAGGAAGCCTCCCTCAGCCTCTCTGTCTCTATTGTCCTCGTCTGACCCCCCCCCAGCTCAGACTCATGTTTCATGGTGGAGTTTTTCCTGTTTGAAGCAACAATAATTCTTTCTGAATGAATAAACTTCCATTTTGGACAGATTCACTCTCAGAATAGACTTTTTTTTTCTCAGTAACTCATCTGTTTCTGTGCACCAATCGAACACATCACATCAACGGCTGCCCCGAAGGCCACAGCGAAAACTGAAAGGAGTGTCCCCACTGTCCAACCAATGACCCCCTCCCCCCAAAACTCAATAAAAATCACAGGAGCATCACTGCTGCACTTCAACAGGAACGATTACTTTAAAGCTCCAAGTACAATTCAAATCCTGCACCCAGCATGTCAAACAGGCCAGAGGACAGTCACAGGACATAATGTCTCTCTCATCTTATTTTCTCACTGCTTTTCAACCACAGATGGACAATTAACACCTAGTTTGTTGTCAGAACGAGCTGAGCGCGATGCATTCAGTGTCTGCTCACGCCTGTATGTGTGTGTAGGTGGATGTTGTGTGCGTCACTATTTTTAGAGCGAGGGATTTTTCTAACGTGTCACCACCTCACGCTCTGATGGAAGAGGCACCGTACACGGCTGCCATAGCAACCCTCAAAGCCCGAGACAGAAAAATCTTTGTTTTAAAGACGCGAGTGTGAGTCCTGAAACGGTGAATTCACCAAAGCGGACAAACAAACGTGCGTTAGCAGCACGCAGCAGTGGTATGAGGCATGTGCTTAAACACGAAGAGACAAAGAAATGAAAAATAACTCAATGCAGGTCAAACATTTTACACGAGTCTGCAGACGAGCACATCAAATCAAATGAAACGCAGCAGCACAGCCGACGTTCTCCTGCCTGTGTCTCGCAGAAAGCAGCCTGTTATTGTGAACACAACAAAAGTGACAGTTTGAGAGGACAGAAGATGTTTCCTGCATTTCACGTTCAAACTGTGATGAACGCACTGATGAGCAGACAGGAGGGCAGCTTCAGCTCGGCGACCGGCGCACAAAGCATGACGGACGCCGCGTGCCACCTGAAAGGGCTCGAGCCGATGCTTCACATGATGGAGGAAGGCCGCTCCGAGCTGGAGGCGGGCGATAACGCCGGCACTCGCGCAGGCATCAAACTCACGAATCAACGCGCTCAATCACAAATCCCCGATCTGCTGACGCTCACAGGCGTCCCTCTTCGTCTCAGGTTGAGTTTTCTGAGAAGAATGTCTTCATAACAACGAGCCAACGGGCTGACAGTCAGAGCGAAGGAGAAAGGTCAGCTCACATGGATTGCATTATCTCTCAATTCCCCCGTCCTCTCCACGCCTCCAGCCATGGACAAAGAGACGCACCCTAGCTGAGGTCCACTGTGTAATAAGAACACAGCCAGCGTTGTCCATTATATTGCATTTGCATTTTGATAACTCAGGGCTGCCCCCCCCATGTCACCTCGCTCCCTGGTGTGTGTCTGTGATGGATGGGGGGTTGGTATACTGGGAGCTTAACCTCATTCTGTCTCTCCGTCTCTTTGTCCTCTCTCCTCTCTCCTACAGATTGACAGCTGAAGCAGACAAACTTTGTTTCTTCCGTCTTTTAGCCTTAATGAGACGCTGCGTCTCACTTCCTGCGGCTCGTCAGCGACCTGCAATCAGTCTTTCCATCCCTGAAAGTGATCGTAGAATTGTCTGAGATGGTGTAATGTGGGGCGAGGACGTGCTGCTCGTGGTGTTGACTCAGGGACATAATTGGAGATCTTCCAGCCAAACAAACTGAGCTGAAGCAAACTGGGTCAAGCTAACAAAGATTTTAAACACAATGCGACAGCAAAGGTTTAAAGCATTTAAAATAGAGGAGGACTTCCTTTATGCTTTCCCACACGCATTGATTCGGTGATTCACAGACGGCTTCGAGGTTCTTCTCAGACAAAGTCAGCCCTGTTTTGTCCTCCTGCCGTCCAGACATTGTTTGACCCGTGATTCATCAAATCAGATCTTTCTGTTTTCAGACATTCACTACATTTAACATTCCTGAAAGAGGAGACGTAAAGATGTTGTGTTTGTATCGTACAGAAGGAACCGTCTCTCTCCTTAACCTTCATCTGGTATTGATCCCTCGGTCAGAGCGTTTCTGTGACTGCGGCTAACAAAATAAACTGAACTGGCCCCAAAGCGACAGCAGCTGCATTCAGGTCGTTTACTGAAAATCATTCTGGTCGTTAGAATCCAGCTCGTCTCGTCCACATGTCGATGTGTCCACGGGCAACGTAACGAGACAACACACACTCACACTGACACACTCACACTGACACACTCACACTGACACACACAATCCAGCTCGTCTCGTCCACATGTCGATGTGTCCACGGGCAAACCGCCGCGACGAGCCAACCGGCGCTCAGAGGGACGTATGTGAGATCGATCCAAGCATCCAATGAAACAAGTCACACAGCGAAGAAACATCATGCAAAGTGCACCAATGCACACACGCACACACACACACACACGCACACACACACACACACACACACACACACACACACACACACACACACACACACACACACACACAGGCTCATGCATCAGACCTCTCGCTCACTTTCTTCTTCTTCTTCTTTGCTTTTGCTCTTCTTCCCTCTCCCTCGGTCACAGCCTTGAAGGTGAAGACACGCCTCACCTTCTTCTCACTTATTTCCATAGCGGCTTCCTTCACACCGCTGCACGACTATGGAGCCCGTTAACTCCTGAGGAAGAAGAGCTCGTGTGGTTGAGATGAGATGGAAGAGCAGATGTGACGTCTGGTGAATCTCGGCAGTCTCTGCTGAACAAACTCTGATGTGGAGATTTCTATCGGCACAGTTCAGACCTGCACACAAACTGCAGATTTGAGAAGAGGAACGAGGCTTTCTGACGTTATTCACTGAAAGAAAATAGTCCTGGAATAGCAGCGAGTTCACACTGACACACACTTTACATATATAAGACACAGACACAGTTAAATTGTATGAATAAATCCCAGCAGGAGAAGAGTCATATATTTCATATGTTTAATAGAAACTTCCTACTTTCCAAAGTAAGACTAGCAGCAGCCTGCAGGATGTGATGTTTCCTTCAGTGCTCCTCACAGTCCAGCAGCCTTTACCTTTCACTCCTGAATCACAGCTGAATGATCAATATCCGCGTAAAGCTGCTGCTTCTGCTGTGAAATCCTCAACAATCTGCTATTACAAAACACAGAATCACCGACAGTCTACGTTATCCTAAAGTGTCCACTCCTGCTTTTAGACCAGGGTTAGGGTTAGAGTTAGTCCTCCTGCCTGTGGTGATAGTCCGGGCTACGAACACATCGGTAACACTGAGGGATACTTTGATAACTGTTTTTATCTCAGACTTTAACCCAAACAATCAAAGGCAGAGGAGACGCTGCTCAGGTGGGTTTCCAGCTCTGATCATTAAAAAATAAAAAATAAAACAACAGTCGAGCTCAACCCGTTCAGACCGCAGTGTCAGTGCTGATACCAAGTGCTTCGATTTAACCATGAAAAACTGAAATAAACCATCCGATAAAAAGACAATCAGCCTGGTTTTGCTTCACGCACACGACGGGCGCAATAAATGATTCACGCTGCTCAACAATCAAAGCTAATGTTTCTTTAGACCAGGACTTTGCTGCCAATGCCTTTCTGAGAGTTTCCTGAAGAGGGTCTTGATTTCTCCTGGGGCAGAGGTTAACAGGCTCTTTCATTTTTACCTCCAAAAGAAGTGAAACTCACAGGAGAATGTGACTTTAAGACCATTACTGTAATGAGCAAGCTGCTCGCTCTAATATCCACTGACTCAGGAATCATCTTGGAAATGAAGGACACTTGAGCAGAACTCAGCCAAGTGCTTCTAATGAGCTTTCACATTTTGGAGGACTGCAGCGACAACACTGAGTCTGACTGAGAAATGGTGAAGCTGACAAATCTTTTGATGCGTCCATGTTGGTGATTCATGTGCCTTTTCTTATATATATCCTTTATTTAACCAGGTAAAACCGCATTAAGATTAAAATCTCTTTTTCAAGAGTGACCTGGCCAAGAAGGCAGGCCAACAACATTATCACAAAAAACAAATACAACAATATGAACAGACATAAAACAACTGTTAAACACAAGGGTACAGGTCAATAACGATAAGCAAATAATAATAATAACAGCAATGAGAGGGAGTAAATAAAATAGACGCAGAAGAGTTCAAAAACAGTTGCATTGATCAAGGGAGTTTTCCTCTCAATCCCTCATTATGGCCTTGAATTCCCTCAGAGAGATCAGCTCTGATAATTTCAGATCAGTCTGTAGTGTATTCAAGAGGAGGGGGCAGCATATTTTAAAGCTTTTTTCCCAAGTTCTGTTCTTGCTCTGGGAACCACCGTCTGTAGTATGAACTGAGATCGAAGGCCATATTGATTTTGATTTCTACACATGTAGGAGGAAAGATATGGAGGGACTAGGCCAAGAATGTTTTATATATGAAAGTTAACCAACGCAAAAGTCTGCGTACATGGAGGGACGGTCAGCAGTAACATATAAAATACAGTGATGAGTGTGGTTTCCACAGCCAGTAAGAAAACGCAAAGCACAGTGGTATACAGCATCTAATTTCTTTAGGTGCAGATCTGAAGCATTCAAAAACAACAGGTCACCATAATTCAGCAAAGGTACGAAAAGTTGTTGAAATCAAATTTTCCCCTGTTTTGAGGGAGAATTTGAATTTATGGACATGCATTTAGTTTTCTTAGCATTTAAAACCAGTTCAAGATGAATTAAGTGTGACTGAACAACATCAAAGGCAGACTGCAGGTATTCCAGAGTTTTAGTTATTGTGGGGGAGGAACAGTAGATGATTGTGTCATCTGCATAGAAATGGAAGGTAGCATTTGATAAATTATCACAAAGGTTATTTACATAAACAGAAAACAACAGCGGTCCTAGAATGGAACCTTGGGGCACGCCCTTTGATATGGGGAGGAAGGCAGAGGAAGACCCAGCAAACTGGACACACTGAGTTCTGGTTGACAGGTAGTTGGCAAACCGGCCTACAGCCAGCTGGGATAAACCAATGTTGCTGAGTCTTTCTAACAAAGTGACATGGTCTGCTGTGTCAAAGGCTTTTGACAAGTTGATAAAAAGAGCTGCACAGTATTTCCTGCAGTCCAGTGCCTCAATAATATCACTGACAACTTTGGTAGCAGCTGTTATTGTACTGTGCTGTTTTCTAAAACCAGATTGATATGGAGATAAAATACTATTTGTGTCCAGAAATCCTTGAAGTTGTTTTCTTGCTTTCTTGATTAACTTCTCAGCGCTGCGCTGGAAGAAGATTACCTGGCCTGGCCTGGCCTGACCATCAGTCAGCCTGTTTGTCACAGGACTCGCAGACTTTGGACGTGAGTCCTCATAATAGCTCTAAGCATGAATATATTTGCAGCAGTCGCATTTGCAGATATTATCAGGCCCTCACACACACACACACACACACACACACACACACACACACACACACACACACACACACACACAAACACACACACACACTGGGACTGAATGGCTGGAGTCACCTTGCAGTCGACAGGCAGCAGAGAAGCATCACAGGCTGTTTGGATATTCACTGCTTTAGGCTCAGGCTGAAGGAACGAGGGGACAAACACGCCGACACTGTGCTTGTTATAACGCTGGATATAGTTTGGTTATAAAAGTGATGAAGGACTTCTTTTAACTTTGTTCTGATGTGTCTGTGTTTACTCCGCCTTCAGCTTTTTGTGCCCCTCAGTCAAAGCACAAAGTCGGAGCTCTGTGAAGAGAAGAAATGAGAAGCTGACATGCTGTTGACTGGTCTGAATAACTGGCCTCCCATTTAATACAGTCTGACAACCTTCTGCAGCTGAGCGGTCCCATCACAATGTGAGCTGCTCTTCCCCACTTTTATGAGGACTGTCAAAGAGGAAGCGTCTGCACCAAGTGCCAACAAATGTTTGAATGTGCCAAACTGCCGCACGGCTGGTGGCTGCAGTTTCCACGTGGGTACATGTGTGGATGGGGATCATTGAACTGTGTCATTTCTGATCAGCCTCTATGTTAGCTCATATAACAGCGTGTGTCCTCTCTCCTGACGACAGGTGCTGTGGAAAAGTCAAACCCTCTGCTGCTTAATGCATAGCTGCACCAAGATGTTCATGGATGCATTTATGACCCCTGCACTGTGTCTATTAGGATTCATTGATTGGTGTTTCTCGGCTGTATGATCTGCAGCTGATAATCAGAACTTCCAAACTGTAGATTCCAGCCTAACATCTGCATTGTGTCAGAATTCTGGATTTGCAGCCTTGTGGAGGACAGAACAAAAAGACGTTGCAGACGTGGCATCATGGAGATACGCCTGGTGGAGTCTCGGGGTTAGCCTTCACCAGCTGTGTCTGTGTGAACAGCTTCATTCAGGGACACATGTGGGACAACAAAGCTGAAACTGAAGAGACAGAGGGAAAGCAAACTCAAGCTTTTGGGCTGTACAGGTGAGACAATTCTCTCATTTTGAAGTTACAATCCTCACTTTCTTATTGTAAATACCAACTTCAATGACAATAAATCCATTCCAACATCACTGTGCTGCTAGCACGCCAAAAGATGACAATGAAGAATAATGATGGGTGCTGTTGGGATGTCAGCTTTGGAGGAAAGAGGCTCGTAGCCACAGAACTTCCAGACCGTAAAAGACACTGTTTACCTGAACAAATAAACATGGCTGCCAGCAGGCTGACGTGTTACGAACAGTCAGTAGATGTTTTCACCTGGACCCTCCGTTCAATATCAAAATCAACCTGTGAGCATCTGAATAGTACCTTAACTCAGGGGACTTAGCATGACATAGCAGTGACAGCTTAATGGCTATCTATAGCGCCTTACGGGTCAGGGGAGAAGAAGAAAGTACAGCAGCACCTGCCTGGGGACGAGTTAAAGCCACTCTTGATAAATGCCTACCCATTGCTCATAACAGGCCACAAAACCAATCTGAAGCCCCCAGCATGGTGCCATGATACATCAGGTTAATTTGACGTAACCAATTTAAAGTGTCATTGTGCTGGAATGACGGATGGCAGCCGTCCTGACACGGCGGGTGGAAACGGTGAAATACACTCGTCGTTTGTCTCACCTACCTGCTGAGGAGCGTCCTGCCCTTTATGCTGCAGAAATCTCCCCAGCTGAGCAAAGGTGAAGCTGCTGTGTGATGGAGAGACGCTGGTCAGTAACCTCAGCTCGTTTGCCTCAACGTGGTGGAGTCACCGAGCTCACGCTGGCGTCGTTCAATGAGTTTGGCCACGCATTATCTTACAGGGATTACATAAATACTCCCCCTTGTTCCCAGAAAATGGTGTTGTGGTCAGTTTAAATTCACATCTGAAATCGATGGGGACAACTTTACGCAGTGAAAAGTACCAAATTATATGTGAGTTATGAAGCTCTCTTCATTGTCCGTCCTTTAATTGCTGCCAAGTGAAGTGTTGCACTGCAACAGTATAATCTACAGGGATCCAAAAAGCCTCGTCCCAATTCTAAAAGAGATGCCTGCAAAGCTGCTGAATACATAAAAGAAAGTCAGCAAAGACAGTAATAATCTCACAGAGCCTTAAAATTCATTTCAGTGTTAAAATGGGACAAACAGTGGTGGGTTCACAATGTGGACGCAAACCACGAAGAAATGAAAGGTTTTGACAAAATCGTGATGAAAACAGTGGAAGAATAAATATCCATGCTTTGAACTAAATGAATGATTTATGATTGATCTGATTCTTGCTCGTTTGTCCCAAACCTAAACTGTTTTTCGATGTTGAATTTTGCCTCATCCATCCTCATCCCACGAGAGTCAAACGAGTTTGATCATTTTTTTTCTTTTTAATTAGCTTTTATTAACAAGATGGATTTACCTCAATAGTTATTTGGCCGACTCTGTGCAGTGTTTACCTGCTTCACTGAAGTGCAGAGAGCTTTGTGGTTTTGGTAATTATGGTCAGATTCACTTCTCCATCTGTTTTCATTTGAGTGTAACGCTGTCATTCTTGCAGATTGCTCTTCAGTGATTAGTGCGTGCTCACTGTCGTGGTCTCTTCGCTTCCCCCGTTACAAAGCTAACTTCATTTTGCAGCATTGTGTCTCTAAATGAGCCCCAGCTCCTGCCAGGCAGCCTGCCACCTTAAATGTGCCTAAAAACACTGTTACATAACACGACTGTAACGAAGGCACTGACAGAGCAGAAAAAACTTCTGATACTAAATGTTTATGCTACAGATTGACTTTGAAGAAGGAGCTCAAGTTTATTGCACATAATAAAAAGATTCCAGTTTTACATGGACAGTGTTTGTGCAGAGATCAGAGCAGACGGTCATTATCTCCAAGATGATAATGACTGTAGTGATGACTGACACTCGAGCAGACAAAGCCATCTCCTCTCTGTGGTTCATGTTCACTGTTCAGCTCTGAGAGCTTCTTGGTAACGTCCGCCATGAAGGTCAGATCACACAGACGCTTTCTATCACTGAGCTTCACGTCAATTCTCCTTCTGAAGGAGCTTTCAGCTTCTTAGCAATTAGCTCAAAACCTGCCTCAGAACAGCGTCTCTGTCTGAATGTCTCTGTGAAAGTCCACTGATGATCGTTGACGTTATCAAAGCACATCTGTGCTGCAGCTCATCCAGTTCAGCAGGCTTCAAGCTGCATTGACTCTGTGAGAGCGTCCCCACAAACTAACTTAAACACACAGGTTTGCCTTTTACTTCAACAAATAGCAATCCTCCGTTTCTCTTTGAAAACACGATCTATGCATGTGTTGCGTTCAGGGACCACACTGAAGAATAGAAGTGTTCGTCTAATATCGTATGTTGAAAAGGTTAATCACTGTCTAGAGTTTTTGTGTATTTGCAAGCTGCTTTTTTGTATTCATGACTTGCAGAGCTGTCTGATCGGGCCCGGAGGCTTTGTGTTCCCCACCTCTGATTCAATGGACAGCTTGACTATCATGGAGGGGGGGAGACAAAGTGAGTGTGTGAGTCATGAAGAATAAAGAAACTGCACAAGGTTCACTACAAGACAACATATTCGTATGGTTAACCCACTAAAAATAACAGCCTCTCTGTTTTCAGACATGACATCTAATCCTGCTCTCGTCCTCCAGCTCTGATGCAGACTGCAGCCTCCCTCCTGCATCACAGTAAATATATCCCACCCCCGCCATATCAGTTCTGGCTCCTGCAGGACCGGCTTCAGCCCTGCAGTCCAGCCCGTTCTGCCTGAGGCCGTACCCTAACCAGCCTCTGCCGCTGTGCTGACTGCCTGTCTGGCAGTCTGCGGGTGATGCCACTGGCTTCTAATTAGTGTAAATTTAGCATTTTACACATTAGTTACAACCAGTATGTTAATTAGAAAACACATAATCACACACACACACACCTGCACTAAGTGAAGAGTTACGGCCCATCATGCCGTCCATCAACGCTCGCTAACATCTCCTTCATGTATTTGCAGCCCACTCGCTGCTATTTATGTTCTCATTTCTTTATTTGGATACCCGTTAGCTCATCCCTTAATGACCATTAATCTCCTCAGTATTCACACCAAAAGCTCATTTTGAAGGAACTGTACAGGAGACACTTTACGATAAATGAATCAACATTAAGCTCACAAGTGAGCTGTAAAAAAATAAAACAAAGGGCGTTTTAGGAAAATGTGTAATAAAGATTATATTTAGAGGTTTAGAGGTGCCAGGCGGCTCAGAGAAAGTTTCAACAAGTTGAACTTTTGCCAACATATTTGTGTTGTGAAAGAATGCGGCTGAAGAGCATTAAGCCTGTTTTTGTCTTTCTTTCTCTCTTTCTGCCTTTTTCATCTGAGCAATTTCCTCTTTTTAAACCTTTACCCTTTATAAGGCTTTTGGAGATCTACAAGCATCCTCGATATAGGAAACAAAACAGAAAGAGACATCAAACCGGAGGCATCGATCCAATCTCAGAGGTGTCGCTACAAATATGAGAAAGGGCCAACGCAATTAACTGCAAGGCTGCTGGGATGTCAAGGTGAAAGTAGCTCAAATCTCAGCCGTCTGCAACACGTCCGCTTGGTCACTCGTGATCATCTGCAGACGCTGCTGCAAACAGCTTTGACAGGGATTTTTCTGCAGTACGAAGCAGATTGAATAAGAAGTGCTCAATGAGATTTTTGCTCAACACTCAGAGATCAATACTCAGCGGGTAGGAGGTCGTCACACGTGGTCAGCCATCACATACAGGAGGTGTTTCACCTGCAGAGAGGAGACATAACAAACGAGAAGGAGGCAACTATGAGACAGCTAAACCAGATCACATCCAACCCGTCCTCACCAGGAGCACACAAGTATGAGTCGGCCGTGCAGGCCGGTCGTTCCCGCTCATAGTTCTTATTATTGTTCGGCAGCGGCCTCTAGTGGCCATAGTAATTATGACGGGAGCAAAGAAGGACGTCAGGTGACGCAGTAGAAAGAGCAAGAGAGGCCACATGAGGAGGACGGTGGGGTTTGACTTTACGTTACACTTCAGCTGCTTTCAGTTCAGTTCACACTTCAGCTTCATTAAGCGCTTCAACATTAACTGAAACTTCAATCCTGCAACACTTTCCCTTCAAGTTCTTTCACTTATTAGATTTCAGAGCCACTTCAATGCCTTCAAGTCAGTTTCAGCTGTCACTGCTGTACAAAGACGTTTTATTGCATCACAGCCTGTTTGAGCGAGCTGCTGTGTTTCTGTTTCTTTGGAAGTTCATTTGTTTTAGTGTAAACGAGCATTTTAAAAATTTAATTGGGATTCTGATTCTTTCATGTCTTTGTGTTTGCATCATGATGTGCACAAGCCCAATTACGAACGATGCTGTTGCCATTTTATATTCAAGTATTGAACTGCGGCCTGCATTTAGACTTGATTGTTGTTGTCGTTTTTTCCCATATGCCACCAGTTTTACTTTAATTACAGTTAAATCCAGTCGTTACCCTCATCGTCATCAAAGTTAAGCAAAGCAACGTTCAGAAGCTGCAGAAACTTCAGTCTTTAAGCATCCATTTTTTCAAACGTGGATAAAGAAATGTGTTCAGCATCCTCTGCTCAGAGTCACAGCTGCGTTTCAGGACTCTGTAAATTGTTGGAGTCCAGATGATCCTTTTCATTGATATTCCCGTCAAACTCAATGTCGCTCTGTGTCCTTTCACCCAGACTTCCATCCTTTCATCTTCCTGCTAAAGTAAAGATATTTATTCTCTCACTCACCAGCTGCCCTCGACAAACAGCCAATGTCAGCACCTATTACAAATCCCCACGAAGGCTTTACCACAGGAAAGGTGATTAATTAAAGCAATTAAGGCAATGACGGTTTCAATTAAGGCAGTTATGAGCTCCGAGGTGAGTAGTGTAGGAAGGGCCTTTGGGCAAGAGAGGTGGCAGAATGAGAGAATATGACCAGCTGAAGGTAATGAAACAAATGAGGGGGGCTACCTGGAGAGAGACGGGGAGATAAGAGGAGGAGGGAGACGGGGACAGAGTGAGGAAAACCAAGAAATTAATTACTTCTACGTTCATCTGTTACCTTTTCCCTGCAGCTGTGATGGTGATCGTTCTATCAAACAACCCGTGTGTGTGTGTGTGTGCGTGCGTGCATGTGCCGGTGCACGTGTGTGTGTGTCCACACAGGTGTTCGTGTGTGTTTTAGTGAGGGCTTTCTGAGGTGTTTTTGTACGTTCTTCCCTGCAGGAGGGCAACGATGCAACGACACTGTGTGTGTTCAGCTGACGAGTGATGAAACCAAATGAAATTAAAGGCGGCAAAGTGGACGTTCATACTGCATTGTCTCACCTATGTCCCGTCCTTCTGCCTGCTAATACTTATTTATTTGTAACTGGAGTATTCTCCATAAGCAGCTGTGAGCTCTGCATGAGGAAAACTCCATTAACCGTTTACCTGCGTACCTGTCCTCAGCTGTTGAAGTAATTAAAATCAGAGCGCTGCGTTTTGTTTTGTGCGGCTGCATGTGTGCAAACATGTGTGTCTGTGGCACACAGCGGCCTGAACGCATGTATTCAACTATCATGTGACTGACAGAGAGGCTGAGAAACAGTATTCTGTGACTGCTTTCACAATTTGTACAATCATTCACATGGAAATGTTTAGTGTTTGGAAAGCCGATAGGAACAGCTAACTGTCACCTCACAGGAAGAGAGTGAGAGTGAGCGTTAGCACCGTGAAGACTGGACGCCTGCTGAGGTTAAAAATGTCAGAGAGGTAAAGTCACCTGGAACGAGGTTTGTATTTAGGCCACTCCACGCCAACACTGGCTGGCAGTTATTATTCCTGCAGAAGCTGCATGTGACAGCTACGATAAAATAAGGTGCATTGAAGTTAAAGCTATGTAACTGTCCAGCTTGAACTAAATGGGAGGCTCCACACAGAGTTAATACCCACGAGGCAGTGTTTTCAATGTGTGGATGGAGGTGGTGCAGAGAGCGTGGGGCAAACAAATAAAACAGCTTGGTAAAGGAGGATGAGGAGGAGAGCACAGATGAGCTGCTCACAGTTCACAGGTTTGGAAAAATGGTCCATTCAACAACCTGCAGGACGACACAGAAATCACTTTGTGAATATTCAGAAAGGTCGTATTCATGGTTGAATGATGACGCAAAAGTTATTGAATGCTTTTATTCTTATTTACGATTCTCCAGAGGATGAAACCGTGTGTGTGTGTTCACGAGGCTGCAGCCTGATGCCTCTGTGTCGCTGTTACTTTGAGGAAAACACATAAAACAGCTTAAAGTCGAGACCTATGTGAGCATATTTATTGTGAAACAACACAGCAGCTGTTTGATCTCATCACTGAGTTTATTTAGTTCTGAAGCGTCTGCACAGACAGTGTTGGTTTAAGTCTCTTCAGAGGAATTTCTATTGATGATGCAAACCGAATGAACAGTGAAAATAATGGTTGATCAGCTGTATAACAGAGGCTCATGGACCTGGTTTGCATCACTGTGACTTATCCTTTGCTGCTCCATGTGGATCACACACATCCTCCTGATCTGGAGAGACGCGTTAGCTCAGAATGCTAATGCGTAATAGCTGCATGAACATACCTGACAGGAAACTGCTTCATTATGCATGTGTGCAGCTGTGCATGCGTGATGCCGAGAGGCGAAGGAGCTGTGTGAGGTGCAGATTTCTGCGACATCCGAATCTGTCCGCTCAATAATGGATGTGAAGCTGAACGCCTTAAAATACCTTCAGCTGGGACAGTTGGCAGAGTTATTAATGCTGTCTTTGACTGGCCTGAGAAACACAGGAGTTATGATTCCCTCACACCAGCTGGCTCGCTGGCTCCCCAGAGTGTCACACACACACACACACACACACACACACACACACACACACACACACACACACACACACACACACACACACACACACACACAATGTCAGGAGGAGAAGAAACCAGTCACACACTCATCCACACATTTACATAAATGGAACACACACAAGCGGAGACACCAGGAGAACGTATACGTGCCCACGCACCAT
Source organism: Chaetodon trifascialis (assembly GCF_039877785.1). Classification (NCBI taxonomy): domain Eukaryota; kingdom Metazoa; phylum Chordata; class Actinopteri; order Chaetodontiformes; family Chaetodontidae; genus Chaetodon; species Chaetodon trifascialis. Next base: position 27,028,976 of record NC_092068.1, on the reverse strand, counting down.
CCATCTGTGCAGCTTCTCGTCCTCTCCAATGATGCTCTGACAGATTTTGTCCTAGTTTGCCCAGATTTTTCTTTTTTGCCCGCCTCACTTGTGGCGTACGTGTGGAGAAGTGACATCACATGCTAATGGGGGAGTGAGAAATGGTGTTATTATCGCAGCAATATACGGGGGAAGCCATAACACCAATTAAAGGTGGATGTCCTGCAATTAAAAGGCAGCGAGAGAGGGCTGGAGGGAGGCAGGAGGGGCAGAGCAGCATGAAGAAAAAATGAGTTTGACCTCGAAGAGAAACAAGAGACAGAGCGCCGTGACGCATGGCGGGACAGACAAGGACGAGCACGTTGTTTGAAATTTGTGGCTCTGTAAGTTGAGTTTGAGTAAAGCTTGTAACGGGTTTGAAATGGCCTCTTAATTAGATCCAGCAGCTGCTGTTTGGAGCAGAGCAAAGTAAATGCAGCGCTGCTGTAAAACATTTTTGTGCTGTATGCCCTTTAAGCAATATGCTCTGCAACTTGTATGACTAATATGTGCCATAATCTGCCATCACACACTCTGATTTCAGACACACAACCTGCCAAGCATGAGCAACACTGATTTCATATGTAGGTAGTGTGTATAAAGGCATTTTTACACGGGTGATTGGCAATCACAGCGTGCCGTGAACAGCTTGTCTGACGCGCTTCATGTGGAAAATAAGGCAATAATGATGTTTATTATACTTGCAGGTATGAAGATGTGGAGTGCAAGCTGCTAAATGAGAGAGCGTTTGCTGTTGACAAATGAACACAGGGCAGGTTTTCTGAAGCCGTCGTAAAGCTTGTTTCCTGTTGGTGAAGAGAGGAGGAAAAGGTTCTGATATGAACCAAAACCACAATCGTTCCCTGACTTTAACCAAGGAAAGAGAAAGATGGTGATAGTGGTAAAATATAAGGAAATGAGACGCAGTGTTGCCATTTTACATTTTTAAAGTGGATAAAATAATAAATGATCAAATAATAATAATAAACCTTATTTGTACAGATGATAAAGACGTATAAAACCACAGCATAAAATGAAATAAAAAAAAATAGAATAAAAAGGGATTACACATTGGTCAAGTCCAGCTGCCCTTTAAAGCACTCAGAAATACATGAGTGTGATTTTTAGGACACAGGCTTGACAAGAAAGAGTCTTTTCGTGGGAGACGTCATGTCAGCTGAGCTGGTGAGCAGTCTGAGGAGCTGAACATCTACAACTTCTTGACAACTGAGAAAATTGTGTATTTTCTCGAGACATTTGGTATTTTATGAGCTCGTGAGATTAAAAGCTGATATCCAGCAGAGCCCGATGCATGACTCAGCTGACCCAGCAAAGGAAATGAAATACTTGTGCAACAGCTTCCACTTACGTCTGACCTGCGATTGGATCCAGTTGTGCCACATCAAGAGTGTGAGGTGAGACATCAATGGAGGAGAGAGCGACTTAATGCGAGCCTTCACTGATCAAATCTGACAAAGTACTGCTGCCACGCACTCGTAATCTTTCATAACTGCAGCCTTGAGACGTTTATGTAAAGATGGAAGTGCAGAGAAACACAAAATGCCATTTGTCAGCTCGTCAGCCGTGACAGTTGAATAGACAGAGCTGAGAGCTGTGAAGCGTCGGGACGGTGGGAATTTCTCACTGACGCTTTAATGTAATTGCAGCATGTTGTTGGCTCTGCACCGAGGCTCGGTGCGCACACGGGCGCGCATACATGCACACGCACGCACGCACACACGACTGCGAGGTGATGTGTCCATTGAGTTATTTCCCTTCAGATAACTTAATTCCATCCTTAAATTCAAAAAGCAGGCAGGAACCATTAAAAGCAAAGCAGTGGTGCTGAAAACAGACATTAAGGCTTACGGCTCAGAGAAAATTGACTCACAATCAAGAGGCTTCTAATCCATCCTGAAGCGTTAAGGGTCGGCTCTCTTATCTCCACAGAGACCAGGGCAGCCTTTTTGGGATTGGATGGATGTGCGAATGTTCCCGCGCCACGGCGCGTGGAGCCATTTTTACACGTCTCGTTTGCGCGTGCATGTGTTCGAGTGAATTACTCGAGGTATCCGACTGCAGCGCGTGACCTTTTCAGGCAAATCTGATTGATATCACAGCTGGAAAAATACCCAAGTCAGTGGCTGTATCTTTATCATCCATTTTACCCTCCTTCCCTGATCCCATCCTGCATATCCTCTCCCTATCGATCTCCTCCTGCCCATCAGCCCCTCTCCTCCTCCTCCTCCTCCTCCTCCTCCTCCTCCTCTCTTCATTTGTCTCCTCACTTCATTCCCCATCCCCTCCTCTCTCCCTCCCCATCGCCTTATCATTATTTCGTCTCTCTCCCTCCTCTCCTCTGTCTCCCGCTGACTGACAGTGCAGACATGCTGAGGTAAATTGGGATGTGGCTGCAATGACAGGCCCTTTGTATTGATTTGTTCATCTTCATCATCTATCACGAGTCCACGCAAGGCTCAAACACACACTTCTAAACACACGTGCACGCACGCACGCACACACGCACACACAAGCACACACCGCTCGCAGCGAGAGGAAACCTGTCCGGGTCCCAGGCCGAGTAAACTAATGGCATTACCTTGATGGAGTGGACCAGTGAAGCTCAAGGCCGCAGCGCTGGAGAGGAAAGAGAGAGCAGCTCTGCTTCTGCCAGCGCTCGTGCTAACGTTGAAACAATAAACAAGATGAAGAGCCATGAAGCTGCTCAGCTGCTCAGCTGCTCAGCGAACAGCGGAGCTGAGCCTCCTGCTCTCTGTGCTGGTGGTTTCACGCATTGTTCTTCATCTTCTTTCACATCTTGTTGCTAAACACTGATTCTGTGAGCCTCACGCACACAGCTCAGCCTATATGTTACGTGAAAGCAGTGTTAGAGAGAGGAATGTAGCTGCTTAAATGTCTTAAACCATGAAAACAACTCTGTAGTGTCCATTTGTTGTATTGCAGATTTGGTTTAGTATGTTTTCAGATTGCTTTCGGCATTTATTTCATATTTGTGAAATGCACTGAGACACCAGCGACCAAAGCTTGAGGTTAATCTCACTTCTACAGTCTCACTGTGCTACAGTCACTTTGCTCTGTACTGAACGCCTCCTTTGTTCTTCACCTGTTACCTGTGTTACAAAGAGCCTTTCTGCACAAACCGCTGGTCACGCTGACATCTTTACACATCTGTTAATGCTGTATGTGGAGCCCTGGTCATGTCTGAACTGTCTGCTCCAGATTTCACTTTAGTCATTATTGTGAATTATGGTTTGGACACTTTGTGCTACAGGTGCCGACACCAAAGCCGAGTTTCAGCACTGACAAGAAAATCCAGTCAGTATCTTTATGTGACAACTATAAACAAAACCTTTAAATTATAAGAATAACAGTATTAATAAAATAACGTTTGCTTAAAAACTAAATCAAATGTCATTATTGCATCCACAGTTTTCAGTTTCAGTGCTGCAGACACAGTTTGGCTGGTCGTGATGCAGCAGGTGAGGATGTGGTAATGATTTCAAACTCCAGAACAGATCATATAAAATTCAGCTTTCTCTTGATGTTTGGAACAGGCGATGCAGCTGAAAACCCTGAGAGACAGAAAATGGACCTTGAGTCAAAATTATTTTGTGCAAGAAGAGTTTTTCTAAAGTGATGTCGCCACAGTGAGGAAGACTTACAGCTGCAGAGCAAACTCTGAGTGCCTGTAAAGCAGACCTTAACCACGGCATGGTCGCACAGAAAGCTGAAGGGTGAAGACATGGAAAGTTTCAACACATCTGTGGTTTGTAGAAACGTGTGATGCCAAACATTTATTCTGGTGACTGGGTTGGGGGGGCTGTGGCTCAGGAGAGCGGTCGTCCATCAATCAGGACTTCGGTGCTCGATCCCTGGCTTCGGCAGGCCACACGCTGAAGCATCCTTGGGCCAGATACTGAACCCCAAAACTGCTGTGAACCAATGATTCCTGGGGTTTAGCTTTTGGATGTAAGCAGAGAACTGTGGTTCAGGGGGATGAAAACATCAGCAGAAGCAGCTTCATTAATTGTGCGACTGTGTAATTACATTGTCATTGTCTAATTGCAGTATAATTGAGGAAGTATTTCCCAGCCATTCAACTACTGGCAGCATCAATAGAAGCAGAATATGTAAGGTCTCACACTTTCTGTGTGATAGAGTAGGACGTCAGTGAGATCTTTGCAGAAGAAGAATCTGAAGTGTCTGCACGCCTGATAACGGAGCCAGTGGTCCAAAAGTATATTCGCTGTCACTCTCATCCTCTGCAAATGATTGCCATCTATGAAGATTTCATTGGAAAGGGACCTTTGGCAACCCTTCAATTACCTGAGTGCTTTAAGAGTGAAGAAGGCAGCAGACCACGAGACTCCAGGGACACAGGACATCTCTCACCTTCACACCTAAAACACAGGATAAATGTCCCCTCGTCTGAGAGCTGAAATTACGCCACTTGTCCAAGTGGTGAGGTTAAAAACTGAGCTTCACGGTCGCCATCGCAGGGAACTATTTGCATGTGTCCTCGGATGTGTGCGTGCTTGAAAATGAAAGCGGCAAAACGAACCAATCAGAGGTCCGAATGTGAGCGATGTGCAGAGATATCTGAAGGCGGAAGAGAAAAGGTCGCCGGAGGTGAGAGAGGACGAGACGCGGGGACACTCGAGAGGAGGACGGGGTGAGGGAGTAATGGGACAGTGATAATCAGACTGTCTGAAGCAGATGGAAACCATGGAGGACAGACTTGAGACAGATTTGAGAGCATGAAAGAAAATATCTGGTTCATCAACACCTTTGATCCCACATCTTTACGCTCACTGAATCCAGAGAGAATGAAATGAAACAGGGAGATATTGGAAATGTGCTCTTTGGGCTTAAAGAATCAGATATCAGCAGAGTCTTTGTCAGGGGGAGTGGACCAACAAAAGACACAGAAAGACACAGAAAGACACAGAAAGACACAGAAAGACGGACCTCTCTCAAGGCGTCGACGGTGAGTCCTCGCCTCCTCTTCTGTTCTTTAGAGGAGAAAGCAAACTCGCACTTCTTTACACCTCAGCTTCGTTGTTAGTTTGTAGGCCTTTGCAGGACTGTGGGGACGGAAGCTCCACCATCAACACACACACTTCAGCTGAAGTAGAAACTGTTGAACGGATTGACAGGAAGCACATTTTACGAACGTTTTACAAAGATAACTCAGGTCAGCCATCACAGAAACACTGCACATTCAAACTGTACCGGTCATATGAAAGCAGGAACATTCAGGTGTTACAGACAGCAGAATACAAAGACAATAAAAAAGATAAAAACAACTATTTATATGTTCATGATACACAGAAAAAGTACAGAACCAGCAGAAACCAGCAGAAACCAGCAGAAACCTGCAGGAGCTGTGAGGAGGATTCTGTTGTCTTCAGTCAGAAAGTTGAAGGTTGACCAGCTGTTTCAGGGAGATTGAGGAGGAAATCATGTAACGCTGCCTTAGCTATGCTTCTGACTGACACACACACACACACACACACACACACACACACACACACACACAAAGCATGTGTGGCAAAATGACAGCCGCCCTGTGGCTTTGTGTTGGAGTTGTATAAGACTGACAGAACAGTGATCTCTGATCTGAGTTGTCTTCTCACACCATCACAATCACCCTCTGATAGGCTGAACACACACACACACACACACACACACACACACACACACACACACACACACACACACACACACACACGCGCGCACACCCACACGCTCACAGCTCTCAGCCTGTCCATCATGTCTCCACTTGGACCATCACAAACTGAGAACAGGAGCAAAGCTGCAGCTCACCGTTTGGTTTGAAGTGGCTGCTTTTGGTCCAACATAAGTGAAGAGAGATACGAGACTGCACTTGTGTTTGATGTCAGAGCGTCCATTAAGAGACAGCAGGGACAGGAAAGGTCATGAAGGCATGTGACGCAGGACGGGGAGCACCAGGCCGCTGATAAATGGCAGCTTCACAGTGTAACTGTAGAAACCAGCGGCTGTTTGAAGTCTGTTGTTCGTGTTTGGATTAAGTGGAACTTAGCGGTTTCCACACCGACGACAAAACAGTGTGTTTGTTGTTTTCATGCATAATGTCCCAGGAGACACTGTACAACAGCGCGCTGATGTCTCATCATGTTGTCTCACAGGATAGATTGTATTTGAATAAGCAGAGTTGCCTGCGCGTGGTGGATGCATGTGTTCCCTGTGGGTTTCCTCCAGGAGCTCCGGTTTGCTTCCGCTTGACTTTCATGTTCTCGTGTTTGTAATGACAGCAAACGGTTTGTGAAATGTGTTTTCTTTCATGGGCGTGTGTGTGCGTGCCATCACATATTTCTGATTTAAGGCAGCGGAAAGCTGTTTCAGTAGAACAGGCGTCGAAGCTGAGGAGGGACCGCCGTAATGCCTCTCACATATCAACACGCACACAGTATAAAACATAATAAGCATCCATTAAGCTCATGCTTGATATGTTGTGGCGCCCTTCAATAAGCGTCCCCATGTAAACATGCCATTCCCTCACAGGCATCAGTGCCTCCATCGTATCCGCAGTGTGAGCAGTTACCAGCATGTCTCTCCAGCCTGAGGTGGTTTCCTCCTGCTATACTGTCAGCAGCGTCTTATACAGCAAAGCTAAGGATGTGTGAGCAGCCTCCTGCGCGCGCACACACACACACACACGCGCACGCACGCACACACACACACACACACACACACACACACACACACACACACACTGTATTACACATACTGTAACAAAACTCATCTCTGTTCCCACATGACTTAGAAATTACTGAAGAAAACAGTTTGACATTTTGTCCACTGTGTCAAACTCTAAGACAGGCTTGTAAAAACACGCCAAAGGTGGTAAAATGACTCCTGACAGGCAGCACAAGTCTGTCTGCACAGGACCATCATGTAGAAGCACTTTAATTTAAGTAATTCATGGAATTTAAGTGAACATGTCGGTCAGAAGATCATCACCAGCGCGAGCAGCTGTAGTCTTCACGAATGCTTCATGTTGGAAACCTTTTGGAAATGAAGAGAAATGAACCTTTCTTGCATTCTCCCTCCAAAATGGCATCTGGTGTGAGGAATATAAGGAGGAAATAACTCCTGAATGGTTCTATACTCTTACAGTACGACTCTCTGACACACACACGGACACACACACACACACACACACACACACACACACACACACACACACACACACACACACACACACACTGTGGAGTGTATAAAGATGTGAATTCACTCACACCCTCGACACTTAATCAATCACTCCGCTGGAAGTGTGGCTGTGTGAGGGTCGGCAGATGTTCACCGTACTGTGAGGAAGCCTTGGTTAAAGCAGTCAGCAGGCAGTTATTGCCCCATTAAGTATAAGGCAGGCACACACACACACACACACACACACACACACACACACACACACACACACACATCACATAAACAAAGATGAACAACGTCCACACACTGTGCGAGCCTGTGATAAGAACAATGGCTCTGGAAATGAGAGTGAGGATGAGAGGAGGGACGAGCACGAGCAGAAGACGAGGTGTGTTTATCTGACGATGCGCTCCCTGAAGCACGGCTGCACACGGCTGCAGCACTGCGCGCTGCAATGCTCTCTACAGCTCACGAACGAGCAAATACAGCTGAAATGTAAAATAATAGGGCAGATATACAACACAAAGAGATACGAGCGACTCCATTTGGTTTGGTGTCACATTCCTCCACAGAACTCCTGACTGGAAACGCTCGCCTCAGAGCGGCGAACACTGTCTAATCTCAGCTTGCTCAGCGAGGACCAACACGTTTTTGAGTTAGATTTTTGTTGTTGTTGCACAGAACACAGTGAGGAGTGACGGATGAGAGGGAGCGCCGGGATGACATGCAAGAAGGGTCGCGAGCCGGATCCATCCCGTCATCCCCCGGCACTGTGAGCACGACTATCTGCTTTAGCTGCTGAGCTGCCATGACATTCCTGAGATATTTACTGTGTGTGTGTGTGTGTGTGTGTGTGTGTGTGTGTGTGTGTGTGTGTGTGTGTGTGTGCACGTGTTACTCATGTTGTGGGGACATAAATCTGTTTACAGTCACATTGTGGAGACTGCAAACAGGAAGTAAACACATGATATTTTCAAAAACATACACAGTTTATTGATTGATTGGATTTTGCACAGTGGACTCTGACTGGTCCACCTCGTTGCTCACCTGTGAACGGTCACCTGTGAACAGTCACCTGTGAACGGTCACCTGTGAACGGTCACCTGTGAATGTTCACCTTGCTGTTACCCTGCAGGAAGTTTGCAGAGGGGAGTTTGGTTGCCTTGTTTGAATGTATTTGTTCATGTAAGATATTTATTGGTATTTATTAAGTCTATGTGGGTGTCTAAATAATTCTCAAGGTTATTTTTGGTGATCATGTAACTATTTATTGTATATTTATTTGGGAGAAGACCACCTCACATTATGTAGCTAAGGCTCATTCATCCTCTCATCACCTTCTATTGTTGGTTTTATTTTGTATCTTTTTATCGATTGTTGTTTTTTTTGTATCTTTTATCGATTGTTGGTTTTATTTTGTATCTTTTATCGATTGTTGGTTTTATTTTGTATCTTTTATCTATTGTTGGTTTTATTATGTATCTTTTTATCTATTGTTGGTTTTATTGTGTATTTTTTTATCTATTGTTGGTTTTATTGTGTATCTTTTTTATTGTCCTTCTTCTTCTGTTTTTATTCTGCTGTTGTAACTGCTGAATTTCCCCAGCGTGGGGGGAAATAAAGTCTTCTCTCATGTTATATAAGAGGTGATCTGTGTATGGTGAAGGTTGGGGCAGAACTGGTGCACCTGGTGCGATGGGAAAATAAAAGATTCCAGATGGAGCCTCATCCATCTCCTCATTTGCCTCCTTTGTCCACTCAGTCACACTTGGGTTGAGGTCAGGGCTGAGGTGAGGCAACTCGTGGTTCGGGTTCGGGTAAGTCTCCAGGAAATAGATGTAAGTCAATGTAATGTCCTCTGCAGTGACGGAAACACGACTGTGTGTGTGTGTGTGTGTGTGTGTGTGTGTGTGTGTGTGTGTGTGTGTGTGTGTGTGTGTGTGTGTGTGCGTGCTGAGGTGTGATGATGAGGTGTGTGTTTGAGTGGGCCTGGGGCTCACTGCACAGTGTGACTCAGCCTTTGTTAGCAGCGTGCCTTTCAGACATGCGAGCCGGCCGGCAGCTGAGCGCTGTGCAGGCCAGCTGTGTGAGCAAATGCCTCTGAAGCATGTACAGCATGGAGGCATGCAAGTGTGTGTGTGTGTGTGTGTGTGTGTGTGTGTGTGTGTGTGTGTGTGTGTGTGTGTGTGTGTGTGTGTGTGAGCGAGCCTCCGACACACCTTCTGCCTACACCTCTGCTAATTAGAGGACGACTGAGCCTGGTGCTTCACTTAGTCATCATCTGTCCTCTCAGTGCTGAAATCTGAACAACAATCTTTGTGCAATTGCTTTGAACTTTGAAGATGGAGTTTAGATCTCACGCTGCGTTCAGAGACTTCACTTCGGGGTGGGTTTCATTACATTCATAAGATTAACTGGAAAGTTTCTTGGGTAGTTCAGGAGCTCACAGTCAGCAGTGTGATTGTTGGAATTGGACTGATCTCCACGAAGCATCAGCTGCACGTCAGATGTTTGACGTGAGCCCAGTGAACGTGGTGTCTGCACGCTGCTGCGGGCCAATAAAAGCTGTTTTTACCAAAACGGCTAAATTGGTTGATCATGAGATTTTTTGCATCTACACTTTAACTAATTTCTGTGTTCCATGAAATATTGAATAATAATCCTTCTTCTATCATTCAGCCTTCCTTCAGCCATAGCTGTGCACCTGTAAGCTTTCCCTCATGTTGTGTGAGCTTTACAGGAAACACCAAAATAACTTCCACCCTCCACGGGGAGAATCATCTCATCGTATCTCATCGGACTCACTGACAGTTTGACAACAGACCAGTTTGATAATTGGTACAGTGGGCTTATTAATAGAAAGATGCCGGTCCTGGACATATTGTATACGCCAAAATATTCCCACAAGCTATTATTTGATTACGCTGAAAATAGCATTTAGTGACACATTTTGCATTTTAATGCAGGATTTACTTTGTAAACGACTTGGATAATTGGTTGGACTTCATCTAATGTGACCACGACACTTTTAGCTTATAAAACATTACACAGACTCCGTGTGCATGCTTATATACAGTATGTGCTGTCTGTTGCACATTCTTTTGTTATGTGTGTTGATCTGAGTAAATGTGCAGAGCTTTATGTGCACTTTGTGTTTTGTTGTATTTCATCTCACTTTTTACACGTTCACATATGTTGCTCATTATTGTTTTCTTTTATGCACATCCCTTTGAGACACACTCTGTGATATCAGGCTTAATAAACTGTCATTTGTCTGTCATGAGCGTCTATTTTCAGCTGTCTCACATCATGGCAGGATCTATTTATGATGAGATCCTCAAACCCTGAAAGTGGATCCATTTTCAGGAAATGTGTAAGTTTCTTTCAGGATGTTCTTGGCTTTGACTTTGAATAATTCTCGACATTATTGATGATACGGTGTCATCCTCGTCGCTACAGTAGTTCCACTAAAAGTCCCAGCTGAAGGTCCACACGGGACGGTCTCAATGTCAAGAAATGAAAATGAGAATAATTCATGTCAAGGCTCTCCATCACGGCAGCGGGAGGGATGAATAAACCAGCACACCGAGCCTAACTCACCTACAGCCAAGGACGCGTCCTCAGACTGTTGGAGCAGCTGAAGGTGTCACCCTGAGCCCGACCCTGCTTTCAGCTGATGACTAATAACTGAACAGAGTTGCAGTCTCTCCCTCTCTGTCAGGCAGCCTTTACATGTGAGTGTATCATCAGCAGCACACGACACGCTGGAACTTTTGATCCAAATTATGACTCACAGTTTACGCACAGATACCCGGCATGAAGGTTGAGCACTAACCCACCGCAGCCCGCAAAGGTCCGGTCTATCCTTTGGAAAACAAACTTTTCCTTCCTAACCAAATAAAACCAACACTGCCTCCATGTGCAGAGACCACAACGCTTACAAAACAGGTTTATTCAAGTATAATATTATTGTACTTCTTTTAAACCAAAGGAGTACTTTCAGCTTACTTTCTGTGTACTTATCGGAAATAAACTTCCAAAATATATACTTAAGGATGCAGTTGGTTTATACAATACTTTTCTTAATCTTTTGATTGAGATATACTCAAGAAAAGCTAAAAGTATTCTTACCTTATGCAGAAAGTGCACTTTGCTGTTTTGATAGAGCAGCCTATTAAATACTTTTGTGTTGTTTGAGGTAGTACTCCTGCATGGTGTAAACTTACATGTTCAAGTTTACAGGAATAAGTCAGCTGTAGGGTAAAAAGTATGTGGATGGAACTGAAGCTGATCTTTTATGGTCACAGCATAGTGTTATAGTTTGTCGTATACTTTATAAAATCGCTCTGGATATGACAAAACACAGATTTGGGCTGGCAGTCAGAACAAGGCCAAAGGTCTGAAAATGTTTGTGAATGTGGCAACAAAAAGAAATCAGAATACAAAGTAAACTAATGAGGGGATGAAACGTGAGAAGATGGAAAGAGCTGATTGGCTGAGGAAGCACTGGGAACAGGGCAGAGCTAACGAGGCCGGTGGATGGCAGGTGTGGAGGGAGAGGCCGGCAGGAGGAGCGCAGGAGGTGCACAGGAGGAGCGCAGGAGGAGCGCAGGAGGAGCGCAGGAGGAGCGCAGGAGGAGCACAGGAGGAGCGCAGGAGAAGACCAGGAGGAGCGCAGGAGGAGCACAGGAGGAGCGCAGGAGGAGCGCAGGAGAAGACCAGAAGGAGCGCAGGAGGAGCACAGGAGAAGACCAGGAGGAGTGCAGGAGGAACGCAGGAGGAGCACAGGAGAAGACCAGGAGGAGTGCAGGAGGAACGCAGGAGGAGCACAGGAGAAGACCAGGAGGAGCACAGGAGGAGCACAGGAGAAGACCAGGAGGAGTGCAGGAGGAACGCAGGAGGAGCACAGGAGGAGCACAGGAGAAGACCAGGAGGAGCACAGGAGAAGACCAGGAGGAGCACAGGAGAAGACCAGGAGGAGCACAGGAGGAGCACAGGAGAAGACCAGGAGGAGCACAGGAGGAGCACAGGAGAAGACCAGGAGGAGCACAGGAGGAGCACAGGAGAAGACCAGGAGGAGCACAGGAGAAGACCAGGAGGAGCACAGGAGGAGCACAGGAGAAGACCAGGAGGAGCACAGGAGGAGCGCAGGAGGAGCACAGGAGAAGACCAGGAGGAGCACAGGAGGAGCACAGGAGAAGACCAGGAGGTGCACAGGAGGAGCGCAGGAGAAGACCAGGAGGAGCGCAGGAGGAGCACAGGAGGAGCACAGGAGGAGCACAGGAGGAGCACAGGAGAAGACCAGGAGGAGTGCAGGAGGAGCACAGGAGAAGACCAGGAGGAGCGCAGGAGGAGCGCAGGAGGAGCACAGGAGAAGACCAGGAGGAGCGCAGGAGGAGCACAGGAGGAGCGCAGGAGAAGACCAGGAGGAGCACAGGAGGAGCGCAGGAGGAGCGCAGGAGGAGCACAGGAAAAGACCAGGAGGAGTGCAGGAGGAGCACAGGAGGAGCACAGGAAAAGACCAGGAGGAGCGCAGGAGGAGCGCAGGAGGAGCGCAGGAGAAGACCAGGAGGAGCACAGGAGGAGCACAGGAGAAGACCAGGAGGAGCACAGGAGGAGCGCAGGAGAAGACCAGGAGGAGCACAGGAGGAGCACAGGAGAAGACCAGGAGGAGCGCAGGAGGAGCACAGGAGAAGAACAGGAGGAGCGCAGGAGGAGCACAGGAGAAGACCAGGAGGAGCACAGGAGGAGCACAGGAAAAGACCAGGAGGAGTGCAGGAGGAGCACAGGAGGAGCACAGGAAAAGACCAGGAGGAGCACAGGAGGAGCGCAGGAGGAGCGTAGGAGAAGACCAGGAGGAGCACAGGAGGAGCACAGGAGAAGACCAGGAGGAGCACAGGAGGAGCGCAGGAGGAGCGCAGGAGAAGACCAGGAGGAGCACAGGAGGAGCACAGGAGGAGCACAGGAAAAGACCAGGAGGAGTGCAGGAGGAGCGCAGGAGGAGCGCAGGAGAAGACCAGGAGGAGCACAGGAGGAGCACAGGAGAAGACCAGGAGGAGCACAGGAGGAGCACAGGAGAAGACCAGGAGGAGCACAGGAGAAGACCAGGAGGAGCACAGGAGGAGCACAGGAGGAGCGCAGGAGGAGCACAGGAGAAGACCAGGAGGAGCACAGGAGGAGCACAGGAGAAGACCAGGAGGAGCACAGGAGGAGCACAGGAGAAGACCAGGAGGAGCGCAGGAGGAGCACAGGAGAAGACCAGGAGGAGCGCAGGAGGAGCACAGGAGAAGACCAGGAGGAGCGCAGGAGGAGCACAGGAGAAGACCAGGAGGAGCGCAGGAGGAGCACAGGAGAAGACCAGGAGGAGCACAGGAGAAGACCAGGAGGAGCACAGGAGGAGCACAGGAGGAGCACAGGAGAAGACCAGGAGGAGCACAGGAGAAGACCAGGAGGAGCACAGGAGAAGACCAGGAGGAGCACAGGAGGAGCACAGGAGGAGCACAGGAGGAGACCAGGAGGAGCACAGGAGGAGCGCAGGAGGAGTGCAGGAGGAGCGCAGGAGGAGCGCAGCGTTCACGCTGTGTATCTGATGCGCTTGTCTGGAGCTGGGACGTCACTTTGAGCTGACGTGGTTATGTTCTTATGTTTTGCCATCCAATACAACGTGTTTGAAAACTGGATTTTTAAAGTAAACCAGTCTGTTTTTAATCCTGAAACTAAAGGTGGGCTTGAAGCGTAAAACCAGTAAACTAACAGTACACCTGTAAGTTCATTTGGAGTACAATGGCAGTACAAAATAGCACTTAAATGTAAACTAATTGTGTACTCAAAGTTTACTACTCTTACAGTAAATACTCTAAGTATACTTCCTTAAACCCAGAGAGCGGGCTAGTATTAGATATCTAGTAAAGTAAATACGTTTTTTTACTTACAAGTATTCTTAGGAAATATACTTCAAGTTTACTGAAGTGTTCTTATGCATATGAAAGTATTCTTTTTTACATGGAAAACATATTCCCCTCAAACTGTTTAAAGCAGAATGAAGTAATGAAGAACCCTCTGTGGTCAAACTGCTCTCATACTGAACGTTTTAACGGACAGGTAGACCCACACAGGTGTTTTCACTTCACCGGCTGACTCAGGACTGTGTGACTGTGGATGAACGATGGCCCCCGAGCATTTTACTTTTCTTTGTGTGTATGTGCTTCTCTGTGTGTGCACACGTGTGACAAAAGTGCAGGAGACAGCAGCCGCAGGTGAGTGAGTGTTTCCACCAATCAGCTGATAACATGTTAAATGATTTGTGTTGTCCAACGTCAATGAGGACCAAGGTGTTATCTGTAATGAATAAGTACGAAGAGGCTGGGGTGTGTGTGTGTGTGTGTGTGTGTGTGTGTGTGTGTGTGTGTGTGTGTGTGCGTGTGCAGGGGGAGACTACAAACCCACCTCCCGCCCCTCTTGCTCCTCACAACACACACCTGCCAACACCAAAGCAGGACGGAAAGCGCGTAAACAAAGCAAAGCTGAGAGAAAGCTCGCAGCATCGTAAGCAGGACGCCGATAGATTTCCTTTGGAGAGTAAGAAGCTGTTCGCCCTTCAATGTCGCATTTTAAGCATGTAATCAAGTCCAGAGTAATTGAATACGTGGTGAGCATGCCGAGGTATGAGGGAGAGGAGAGGGGAAGAGGATGAGAAGAGGAGAGGAGAGACGATGCAGAGAGGAGAGGAAACGAGGAGAGAAGACAAGACAGAAAAGGAGAAACATGAGAAGCAATGAACAGGAGAGGACTCATGAAACATAAGAAGAGAGGAAAAGAGAAAGACAAGGAAACAAGGAGAGGAGAGAGTAAATGAGTGCACAGCAAAAGGAACCAGGAGAAGAAAGATGAGACAAGAGACAAGATGAAAGTAAACAAGAGGACAAGACCGAAAGGGGAAAGGAAGAAAGGAGAGAGGAGAGGAAACAAGGAGAGGACATCAAACAAGAGGAGAAGAGATGAGGGATGAGAGGAAGCAAGAGAGAAGAGGAAACAAGGAGAAGTGAGAGGAGAGGACAAGAAGAAATGAGGGTGGAGGGACCAAGGAGATGAAAAAAAGGTAGGTATGAATGGGGAGGAGAGAGGAAGAGGAGGGGAAGCAGATGGAGATGTAATAAAAGGGAGAGATGGAACAAAGAGGAGAAAAGGACAGGAGAGAGGAGAGAGAGAGGAGAGAGAGAGGAGAAACAGAGAGAGAGAGGAGAAACAGAGAGAGAGAGGAGACAGAGAGGAGAGAGAGGAGAGAGAGAGAGAGAGAGAGAGAGGAGAGAGAGAGGAGAGAGAGGAGAGAGAGGAGAGAGAGAGAGAGAGAGAGAGAGGAGAGAGAGAGAGAGAGAGAGAGAGAGGAGAGAGAGAGAGGAGAGAGAAAGCCTCAGCAGTCTGATATTCTGCCCTACATCTACAGCTCTGCATTTTGGATAATGAAGAGAAGCAGGTGGGCGAATAGATTCTGTCACAGTCTACAAGACGCGAGGACACTGACGCACACACACACACACACACACACACACACACACACACACACACACACACACACACACACGCACACACACACACACACAAACGTTTGCACTTCTGTCTTTGTGAGGACACTCCACATGATGCATTCCATAGCGCTCACCATAAGTTTACCATCAGAGCTAAATGATTCAACACTAAACCCTCGCCTAAGCTTAAACCTCAGCCTAGTTCTAACCTAACCTATAAAGCCAAGTAAAGATGTCCCCACTTCCAGTTCTAAAACTGAAAGCAGTTCTTACAAAGATAGCTGTACAAGTCCACACACACACACACACACACACACACACACACACACACACACACACACACACACACACACACACACACACACACACACACACAGCCAGCATGCCAACAGATCTGCCATTGATGTTGTTATGCATTGCTCATTCTGTGTATGTGTGTGTGTGTGTGTGTGTGTGTGTGTGTGTGTGTGTGCGCGCGCGTGTGTTTGCGCTCAGGGAGCAGACTAAAAAGATCTTGGTAATTATCTCCCAAACAAGTCCTCTGTTTTCTTGCACACACACACACACACACACACACACACACACACACACACACACACACACACACACACACAGAGTTTTGGATGGCTGATAGAGAAGCTGAGGAGGTGTGTGTCGTTAGATGTTACGTCCTGTAACAAAGCTTTCGTCTCAGGCCTCGGTTTGATGTTTCGGTGTCACTCCGTCCTTTAAACACACCGTTTATTTCGCCTCATCACAAACACACTCAAGATTCACGTCAACTCGACCTTTCTGTGACCTCCTCTCACATGAAGTTCAAAGGACAAAAACAAGAGACATCTTCAACTGTCTCTGAACTGAGCAGCACCCCCTGTGGCCACACTCTGCAATGACACGATAGAGGATTATAGGATTAAAGGTTTTGAAGACGCTCTTCAGTGGGATGCATTAAAGACATTATCAGAGCGGGTAGAAAAATACTGAAGAAGTAGGAAATACTGAAGTGGGCCTCAGCGGTCTGGACTGCTGACATCATTAACTTCTGCTTTTCATCCTTCCACGTGTTAGCTGGACCTTTGAGGTGAGATTATTTTGTCACACAACCATAGACTGTGTAAAACATGGACGTAGACTCTGTGACATCACATCGTGAAGCTCAGGGGCTGCAGCCGTCACCATTTTGGCGACCCCTGACCCCATTACACGAATCCAAAAATGGGTGTGTGTCTCGTTCACGTCCTCAGCTGTCGCCACTCAATGGAATACTCAAGTTCACCTCAGCCAGCGTGAGAAGCACTGTCAAGGAAAGAAACGATGGAGAAAGACTTTGAGGTATTTGTACTTGATGTGGATTTTAATTGGAACAGCACCAACAGCAGCGATCATTACACAAGCACAGTTTACTGATCACACCGGGCCGAGCCGGCTGTAAAACCCCAGAGTGCCGTGAACAGAGCCTTTTATTGCTTATGAATTCATTTGTAAGAGGAAGATTGTGTTCTTTCTTCGATCTGTAGTTTCCTTGTGATGTATTACACACATGTCAATAAAGCAGCGTTCTCTCTGTCGTCAGGTCCAGCGGATAGAAAACCTTTCTTCTTCTTCTCTGACTTTAATCTCCATCCTTTCTCCGTCTTTCTCCTCGCCCTCATTTCCAGGTCGTTTGAGGTGACTCCGTCTGCCTCCTCCTCCTCACACGCCTCCTCCTCCTCACACGCCGTCTCTCCTCCCGTCTCTGCTGTCCACAGAGGCGGTTCATAAAGAGCTGCTTTCCACGGATGCAGCGGGAACACGCTGCTCATCCAAACGCCGCCTCGCCCTCCATCCCCCTCCCCCACCCAGCCTCTCTCTTTCTGTCCCCCCCTCCCCCAGTCTCTCCCTGTCTGCTGCTCACGTTAGCCAGCCAAGCAGCAGCTGCGTTTTGACTGTTCACAAACTCCAAAAGCGCACTGAAAGCTCCTGTGAGACAAAGATTGAGGAAACGTGTGAAGGACAGACTGATCCCAGCTGAAAAAAGAAAAACAGATAATTCATTTTGGAACACGAACAAAACGCCGTCGTTTAAGACCAGAATAACCGTCCAAATGGCTCCGTCTTTAGAGATAATGAATGTGCAAAATAATCAAATCACTGCTCTAACTTCATCATAAAAATATCTGATTGAGATTCTTGTATGAACACGAGAGGATTCTTTTAATACTTCTGTTCCCATGCAGCCTTGGCCGGGAACATGCGCCGCCGCCCACACAGGCAGCAGCGCGAGCCAGTCGGCCATGTCAGTCACTTCTCATCTGTCAATAACTCCTTCAGTCCTGCTAACTTCTCACAGAATTCAGCAGAAAAGGTGTTCCAGGATCTGTGTGGTTCTGGCAGCCTGAAGGCCAGAAGACGGCAAGAAGTCTCCATTAAACCAGGCGACATTTCAAGAGTTAGTTTTCAGACATTTTTATACCAAACAAATGTTCCAGCAGAAAATGTTTCAACACGACTCTTCAAAAAGCTGTCTGATTACTGGCTATAAAAGGCCTCACCTTTATACCACATTTAGCCCAGTTTGCCCAGGTCCACACCTGACCACAAATTCACAAAACCAGTGCTTCATGGGTTTTGGATTTGAACATGAAGCTAATTTTAAAGACATTTTGTTGCATGGAAAGATGCAGCGTGATCTGAGGTCAGAAGTATCAGGGCGAGTTTAAAGTGTTTAATCCTGCAGTGATTTTCAGGTCAGAGTCAGCGTACAGGTGTTGGTGAGCACGAGTGCATGTGTGAAAAAATAATGTATTGTGGCTTTTAAGACTCCAGAGGAGCTGCACAAAGTCACATGAGTGCGTGGTTGTGGAGACCACATGTTAGAGAATGGGCTGTGGAGTTAAACAGTGAGCTTACAGGCCACCGTAGCTCCCTGCACGACACCGCACGTTACTTTAGCTACTACAATAACACGCAAGAATAACACGCAAGAAGACTTCAAGTTGCTTTGTGTGTAATGTTCTCGACAGGTTTTGATAAGGAAATTCAAAGCATGGAATAAAAAATATGACATCATTCTGCTAAAAAAACCTGTCCACCTTAAATACAGCAGTGTTACAGAGGTGCATGCTAATATGGTGCAGTCTTTGTTGAAGCAAAAAGTGTTTGCAGATCCCAGAGATGAAGGACTTCATGAGTGCCAAAAGACAAAAAGGAGGAAGTCTGAGAGAATGAAACAGAGCTGCCTGGAGTTCCTGCTTCGTTCTGAAATCACGCATCCCAGCTGGCACGACAACAGTTACAATGCACACAGTGTGAATGCATTTTGTTTTCTAACAAGAGCTGACATGTCGGTGTGTTTGTCGTGAGCGGACACGGCTGGAAAACATTTGTTTCAATCCCCAAACACATTTGGCAGACGCTGCTGTCCAGGTCCGACAGGTACAGTGTTATAATAAGCTAACGCTCTGCAGTACAAGCTTCATGAATGGCCGCTGATGGAGACTTCAAGGGTCACAGCTGGACTGTCCTGACAGCATCCCAGTGAGCCTGCAAAGAAGTGTGCAGGGGACAGCCTCAAAGAGACCGAAGCAGTGATGCAGGAAGTGTGACAGTAAGAGGAGGACGAGAGTTTATACGATTCAGTGACGAAGACTTGCTCAGGGACACAGGACACCAAGGTCACGTCTCAAGAATGTGAGGATTGAACGAGCGGAGGGGTTTACGTTCTACAATTACAGTCCATCAGCTGATTCTGATTTTCACTCTTGGGATGTTTAAATGTGATGATTTTATTTTGCTTCCTCAAGGGGAATGTGGACCAATGACCTCAGCGCTTCAAATCCTGGATGTGTCCTGGAATTGATGAAAAGAAAGGCGCACTTTATGTCTATGGCACATTTCACACCCAGTGGCAGGCTTCATATTTTTAATTTATTTAGATATGAGCGACAACGTTGTTCTAGCGTTTGTGAGCAGTGAGAGTCTGCAGAGTGGTGACCAAGTCGACACGAGGCAGCGAGAGCTGAAACTCCCACTGCTGTCACAATGCAGATTACCAGCTGGTGTGTCGAGCTGAACCGTGACCTGGACGGTGAGGTCATGCTCCCTCAGCAGCACTTCACGACCAGGATTAATAAATTCAGAGCAGGCTGCAGCAGACAGACGGAGTGGAGGGAAGAAAGTGATGGATGAGAGTTTGGAGAAGCTGAAGTGCTGCAGTTTGTAGCTCCTTCTCATTTGTTGGGGTGTGATGCCTCGTGAAAGATGACCGTGCACGCCTTCCATCTCTTCTTCTTTTCAGGTTTTATGATCACTGTTGCTTACAGATCAGATTCCCACTTTCTGTCTGTTTATTGCCTGTTTGCCCATCACACACTGCTGAAACCTCCGCCTTTCTGCTTCTCCCTCCACAGAGGTGACTGATTAAGAGCTGGCCTTCATGCATGAGGAGGGAATAAGGGATCCCTCTGTCTGTCTCTGTGAAGACAAAGAAGCAAACAGGGTGCACGAGAACTAATCAGCAGAACTACAGACGCTCTGAAACACACACAAGATTACTGACAAGCAGAAAACTGTAAGACGGAGTGAAACAGACATGAAGATGCCAAAGAATAGCCGTCATTAGAAAAACCACGAGGGCCATTTGCAGCTTCATAAATACTCCAAAAGTACAAGATTAATATAACTTTGTCTTTTGTGCTCAGTCTCCAGCGGAGCCACGTCTGGATTCTCTTGTAGCTCCCATTATTCAGATGAATGAGCAAATGACTGACAATGACAATGAATCACAAAAGCTGTCTTTCCTTCTAAACATGTGAAATTCTTAGGAGTGACATTTTTCCGGCTTCTTCCGTCAACCTAATTCCCCAAATGAGAGCGATGCATTGTGTTGTGTTATGAGCTCTGGACCAGCGTTCCTTTGTGCTGAATTATCATGACCTTGCGCCGGGCTCGGTCAAGTCCTCAAAGGACCAGCTGCCCACCCTCAGATTAAGGCTGTTCTGTCCACCAAATAATGGCGGACAATGAGCTGAGTTGTACTCCGCAGAGGAGGAATTCACCACAGGTCTGCACTACAGCAGGGTATGTTGTTTGAGGGCTTTTATCACAGTGCTGTCAGGTGTAGTTAAGCATGGGTTTACAGTGAGTGCAGTAAACCTGAAGCAGCTCAGGCGTTTGCTCGGTGTTAAAGGTCCGGGGTGAAGGATTCAGCGGTACCTCGTGGTGGAGCTGCAGAATGCAATCAAAGGAAGACCCTTCCCTTCACACCTCCAAACTTCGGTGGCCTTCACTTCAACGTAAAACTGCTAAAGACCCTTATAGAGCCAGTGTTTGGTTTGTCCTCTCTGGGCTACTGTAGAAACATGGCGGACTCCGTGCATGAGGATCTGCTCCCTCTGTAGACATAAAGCCCATTCTCAGGCAACACGATTTTCCTTTTTTACCAGTAGATTCCTCTAAATCCCACACACTCGACCTTTAAGAGATGATAGTATCTGCCCACAGCACACCAATGAATCAAGCATCATGTTTGCTGCATTGTTTAATACAGAATAACTGTCTTATATCCATGTTGAACACACCGCATCCTAAAATCAAGGTGATCACTTCCCATCACCTCATCATCAGGTGTCACTGTGAGAATGGTAAAGCAAAGGGAGGTCAGTTCCTCAGTTATGAGTCTAAAAGATGAATTGCTGCGAACCATCCTGCTCTGACCTTCTAAAACATTTACACAACCGCAAACCTGATCCTGTACAGACTCCAGCAGACCGGGAGGACACGAAACCCAAAGCCAGTCCTGAGAAAAGAAGTGGTTTACACACACAATCCCCGATGCACATCATGTGCTTTGTTTCAAGCCCAGACTGAAGCCTGTCTCCTCAGTCGGCTCCGAACCTGCTGGGAAAAGCTCTAAATAAAAAGGTTTCTTCACACTGAACTGCTGTTGACTGGTTTACATCAGCATTAGAGGAGTCTTACATTTCTATCTTGAAACAGGAGCATTTACTATTGATTATGTGGCAGAGATGCACATAAAAGCGCACATTTATGAAAAGAAACGCCTGCGGTGGAAAACACTGCAGCTGTATCACAACGATGCAACAGTCAGGTCAGCTGGCTCTCATGGTTTGAGTTCAGCTGCATTGATGTTTCTGCATCAAGGTACGAGGAGTCTCTGCAGACAGCCCCCTGGCATAGAAACTGACTTACGGTTCAGATTTGAGATACAATCCAGTGGTGATATAGAGCAACAACGGGGAAGTTAGCTTTGGCTATCTATGGAAAAGGTAACTGTTGTCACGCTATCTTCAACACAATCTGACTCTGGAGGATTGGCTCAGCTGCTGTGCTGTAAATTCTCTGCACACAACTATAAATCCACTTTAAAGATGGATGCAGTGTGTGTTCCTCATGTTATCAGAACTGAGGTCTTAATTGGGGATCAATCAGAAAACTAATCATTTAAGCCCGACATGGCTCAGATCTGAGTGTGTTTTCACAGCAGAGCGTGTGTTTGGCATGGCAATACACGCTACATTCACACATATACAGCGAAGCGTCATACCCAGAGGCAGGAGGCGTCATAAGATCTAAGAAAAGAGATGTGCTTTACTCTGGCCGAGGATTGCTGCTGCTCCTGAGGGTACACGGCTCATTGCCAGGGAGAAGATTCACTGCCACATGTAGTTTGGATCTGCGAGATAGACGAGAACAAGGAGGAAGGAGTGAGGCTGATAAAGATGGGGGCACACAGAATGGAGCGCAAGATAGACTATAAAAGGGAACTGAGGGGAAAGATAAAAGAGAGGAATCAGGGAAAGGAAATGAAAAAGAAACGTAAGGAGGAGTGTGGAGATAGTGAAATTAGAGACGGAGCTTTGGGAGGAGGCAGAGAGGTATGAGAGCTTAACAGAATACCTAGCCATCTGCATTTCAATTTCCTCCAGCTCACCAAAGCTCTGATGTCAGTCTTTCTTTCTTCTCTCTTCTCGGTTACGTTACCTTTTCTTCACCCCACTCGCCTCTCTTTCCATTCCTTCTCTCCTGTCACTCTTTGTTAGCGTGAGTCACTCTTCACCCCATGACAATTGGTTTTGTTTTGAGGTACAGTATAGCTCTTTGCCAGAGAAAAAAGAGTCATTTGTGATGGCCGTTCTCTCCAGAAGGACACATATAAGACTTCAATGATCTGACACCTCTGCTGACAGTATCGTTTGTCAATGTCGTCCAAAAACGTTAAACATCACATTTCCAAAACTGGCAAAATCACTGCTGATCTTCACTGTTCTGATGTGACTCTGGTTGAGGTTTGGTTGGGCGTCAGCACAAAACAAGCACAAAACATTTCTGTTAGTTTCAGGGAAACGAGGTGGTTTGAGTTAAAACAGTTATAGACTGTATAAACATGGATTTGAAGAGCCATTGTGCAGCTTGGTGGCTCCAGCCGTCGCCATCTTGGCAGTGCCAAACTCAAACTCGCTAATCCAAAAATGTGCAGGGAGGTGGAGCGTGGGTGGAGCTGAGGCGGTCAGATGGAGCCTGGTTGCTGAAACCTCGTGGCTAGCTGTCACAAGATAATCAATAAAATTTAAACGAGTGAGTTATATTGTTGTCATGAGCAGAGATTTTAGCTATAAAGACCAAAACAGTTTTCTGTTCCAGGCTGTAAACATGTTTAATAAATCAGTATGGGGGTCTATGGGGACTAACTCGCTTCTGGAGCCATCTTCAGTTTTTTGGCACTTCCACGGTGGCTTCATTTTCAGCTCCGGAGGTTGAAGCTTAGTTAGAAGGACTGCTTTAAGGCTTTGGGACCTGTGTTTGTGCAGGTGATTAAGGTTAAATCAATGCTGGTCATGCTTTAAAACAACATGGGTTTGAAAAGGGGAACAAGCAGCAGGCCAATGTCTTAAAGTCCAATATTTTTCTGACAACCGTCCACCCCAACCTGCCTGCTATGAGGACTTTGTTGGAAAAAACCTCAAGCTAATGACTGTTTGCTCCCGTCATAATAGTTCCACCCTCTAGAGGGCGGTGTCAGTTGAATTTAAAGGTTGTTTTGGGGCACGTCCCAAACTGACTGATGGTGCCGTCTGTTCCTCTGAGTGAGAGTTTGTTGGTGCTCTTCAGTAATTTTTTGGCTAAAATACTTTTATAGGCTCGTAGCTGCATCGCTGTCACTTCCACCCTTAGATCTCTCTACTTAGTTGGATGACTGTTCACTAATGAGCTGTCATATCTGACACCTTTATTATTCTAATAAATGCATTTTCATTTTCTGAGCGAGTGCAAGTATATATAATCCATTAAGAGTCTGTGCTGCCACTCTTTCACATCCAGTGTTTCTTATGGATTCCAGAGAAATAAAACTTGCAATACATCTATATTTGTAGCTAAAAAAGAGCCTTTCAAAAGCAGATAAATGGAAGTCTTAAATGTCAAATAAAAACTGACTAACTACTAAATAGTAATGTGATTCAGGATGATGCAGAAGCCACTCTTTATGTTTATACTATGATCAAACATCTGGTGCGTCTAAATTTCCCTCAGACGGAGAGTATTTGTATTAATGTGTCATGACAGTTAGGAGGTGCAGTAGATCACACCCAAAGAGGCAAACCATGGAGACATGCAGATCATGCAGAGAAATGTAGATAAACTGTGTTATCGAGGTCTGCGGCACCTTATCTCTCACTGAAACAGCAGCCCCCAGTGGCCACAGCCAGCACTGCAGACTCTCCTGCTGAGAGACGTCTTTATTTACTCAGCCTGTGGAACCCTTTGGATGGAGCTGCGATGGGCGGCTGATAACCAGGACAGGCTGCGAGGCAGGACAGGCTTGTAATTGACTGTGGCAGTCTGTATCTCTCTTTTCACTCTTTATCTCCCTCTCTGACCCCTTCATATCTGCTCACTGGGAGGAGAAAAGTTTATTCGCTTGCTGATTCTTTGTCCAAAAAGTCGTTCACGAGAGCCTCCATCTATCTCCTCCAGTGATGCATATTTTCTAATTTATTTGCAAAAGTAACAGCTGCAGCACTTTTCAGCACTTATTGTACAACTTTGTGATTGCTGTGCTTTTTAAATACATTAATTTGTTTCCTCTGACCTGACCTTTTAAGACTTTAGGCTTTATTTCACACTGAAGACAGACATGAAATACAGGGGGAGAAAAAGAGAAGGGGGGCTTTGGACAGGACTCAGAAAACATCTCTACATATTTCCAGAGTGAACTAAATACTGAACGGCTCAGGGGGTGGAGCGGGTCGTCCATTCACCCCAAACTTGGAGGTTCGATCCCCATCGAAGCATCCTTGAGCGAGATGCTGAACCTCGAGTTGTTCCTGATGTGCAGGCCCTGCATGGCAGCTCCACCATCACTTTGTGATGGTGAGCGTGAGGGAGAGGCGACATTGTAAAGCTTTTTATTCCTTAAGGTAGAAGAGTGGTGCATGTATACAGTCCACTTATGGTTTACCATTCAGCTGCAGGTTTTCAGCCAGCAGCACCTCGTTCTGTCGCCGAAGACGCCACAGAAAGTCCGCCCATGAGGGTGTGACCCATATGGAATCTGCTAACATATTCCTCTCTAAAGCTAGAATAACAACACGGCCTCAAGTTAGCGAGAGCAGCCACAGGCGTCTCTGTTAGTCAGTGGATGAGGATGATCCTCAGTGTAAGATGGCTTTCAGGGAGCTAATTCCAGATCTGTGTAAGTGTGAAGTGTCGGTGTGTAACTGTTGTCAAAGTGCCATGTGGCTACAGCGAGAGCCACGATGAGCGCTGAAGTACCAGTAATTGGTTCCATTTATCCTCTTCAGACCTTATGGGCATCCACACAGAAAAAGTGTTATGGTAGAGGTTCCCGTGCAAGCACATAACACACACACACACACACACACACACACACACACACACACACACACACACACACACACACACACACACACACGCACAAGCTTCTTGGCTGGTCTGCTAGTGTGAGCCGAGGGAGCCTCTTCTGGATTTTGCAGTGTTTATGGGCAGATGAGTTGGGCTGAGAGCTCCCGAGCAAAGATTCGAGTGTTTTGCCAAGAGCACATTTCTGTCTGACTCCTCGTCTTCCTCTCTACAGTCAGAAACAATTATTGAATCAATGTCTGACGGTCGATTGCCTCGGTGTGATTTCCTTTTATGCGCTGCGAGAGGTGAACGTCGTGGTCATTTAGAGGAACAATAAACTTGTTTTTGTTCTCTTATTTAAAGCTGTTTACTGACATTAACCTAACGCTATCTGGCACATGCTATTAACAAGAGTGACTCACAGCGCAGACAGAGCAATAGATTTGGAGTCGGGGTTGGCTCGGCGGAAACGGATGTGAATGGTGTGGCAGCTGAAGGCGTTAGCGTTACGCTGCATCCAATGAGCTGAACATCTGATAATGAGATGTCACTGGTCATGATAATGGATGATAATGGATTATATTGTTGCTTCTCCAAGTGCTCAAAGCTCCTGTTATACATCACTTTGGCATGAAGGGGCTGTGGAGGCTAATCTCGAAAGAAAAACAGTTTGATGCCTGAGAGTTCTCAGACTCTTCCTCCACTAATATACCTACTAGAGCTGAACGAATGCATCTATCACCTGGGAAAGCCATTAAAATTGACCGCTTGAGATTTGTGCTTTAATTTTCATTACTAATGCAGTCAGAGGGAATCTTGTCATTTTTAAGGCTGTCTGAGTCGGACACATATCACATCTAGAGGCTGTTGAAAACACCTGGAAACTTTCCTTTTGGTAATTAGTTTAGTGCAGGTCAAAGACGGCATCGATGGACACCTGCACATTGACTCCAAATCATCTGGTTTCAGTTGGATCCTCCTCATTCAAATGCCATCAAAATGGGATCAAACCAAATTAAAACAGTATTCTTAAAGAGATATAAACAGACATGCATAAACAAACATTGTCACAGCATCATACCATCATGTGGACAGTGTAAGGACAGTGCATGTAGAGCATAAAAGGATGTCCGACACACCAAAATAAACTCTCACCTGAGAATATTAAGTGTGTGCGTGGTAGACCAAAAAGTTTGAGGGCTCTGCCGTAGACCTTTGAAACCTTTCTTCTACACGACTGCAGCAGCTTAATACTTTAAAACAAGGATGACACAGGAAGTTGACAAGGACACGTTTACATGTCCAGCGCTCATTAACAGCCCTGTGTGGATGTTGCAGCTGTGTGTCCACAATCTGAGTATCTGATGTGACCCAGATAAATGACTATTCATCCACAAGCTTGGAGTGAAAACACTCTTCTTAATTACGAGCACAATCTAAGCCTCATTACTTTTCTGGCTAAAGAAATGCCTCTGCACTGCGATGTTAACTGTCTTCCCGGTCCTCATGCAGCGTTTGAGCCCTTTCACCCTCATGAGTTCCCTCATGCATTCACATCAAGCTTGCAGATGTTGTCATTTAATATTTGTGAGGGTTCGCTGCTTAGGACAAAGGGTGGACATAGTGATTGAGCCAGGGTCGCTGAACTGGACCGAGGCTGGAGCCTATCCCAGAATACACCAGAGGAAAGGCTCGTCCACGTTTACAGGGATAATCTTGTATTTCAACTTCATTCTGTTTGACTCACTTTGACTATAAAATGGTTATTCTGTGATGACTTTGCAGGGCAATCTTTCTCAATTCATGTGAATGTCACCTGCGTGGATGAGACATTTGTTCGGGTTATCTTTGATGGCAAACAGATGGACCACATGGCAGAGCTAACACACCGACATATATTGACATTGACCACTCTGGTGATTTGGTTTTCAGACAACCTGGGCAGCATGTGTTTGGAATGTGGAAACACCTGGAGAGAGCCTGCATGAGTGCAGAAGAACATGCACTCCACAGACGCCTCATGATTCAAGCTTATCGCTTACTGCCTTTACAGGAGCATTCAAGTGCAAAATTAACCTGTCTGTGCTTTCCACAAATGTTAATAACTATCAGGAAATACTTCCCATGATGCTGTGGTCCATGTTTGGGCAGAAGTAGGCACAAAAACAGCTTGGTTGGGCTCAGAGGAAGATAATGGCTTGGGTTAAAATGAGTAATACTTCCAGTGGTCTGTTAAAATTTGTTCAAAAATAAAATCTCCCAGCCTGAGATCCCTCCCCAGGAGGCTTAGCACCCGTTCACACCATGACTCATATCACATTATGGCTGGGTGGGTCAACGACTCCAATGCCTGAGACTTCCCACCAGTCAGCTCTGAAGATGCCTCTGGAAGTCCAGTTGCTTTCGTATAGCACTTAGAAGTACCGTGACGTGGATGAATGAGGATCTCACAGGTATTTTGTTCAAATTACTCCTTTATTAAGGGTAGGGGACCTTAGTTGTCAACACTGCAGATGAAAACCACGCAGCGGCCTCTGGAGGCAAAGTCTGACCTTTCATTGATGGTAAAGGTAGCTGGTTTCTTCATTTGCTCCTGATGTACGACAGTCATAATTGCTCTGGCCACTAGGGGGCTTTATCACTCAAATATAAACATATATCATTGTGAGACTGAGGAGGAAGCTGCTGTGTCGCGGTTTTATTCTTCAGGGTAAATATCTCCATATGAAAGAGTCATGAACTCGAGCCCGGACTCAGAAGGTACAGAGCTGCTGTCCCTTCTCTTGGCTGGCCTGGGAGTGCTTTCAGTTCCCTGAGGAGGAGCTGGACGAAGATGCTCAGGAAAAAGGGCGTTTGAGTTCCACTCAGGCCATGTGGCAGCACAGCAGCAGCAGCTTCGGTCCTCCGTCAATCACTCCACCGGATGCACTGCACCACAGCAGCAGAACAACATCTGTGAGACAGACAAATGGAGAACGTGGCTGAAATGCCAACATGGCAGTGTTACTCTGTGTGAGTCATTTGTTCACGCTCGTATCATCTGCGCACGCTAAACATAACAGCTAGCTGCTACTCCCGAGTCTGTCCCCGGCCAAGAAGGTGTTCTGTACTTTGGAAAGCAGCGTGACGCAGATCTGGTCTCCCAGCGGAGCAGGGTTTACTGTAGCTTTGAGTAGTGAGCAGTAGCACTATGACTGAATTAATATTGCACACTGAGCTAATTAATACGATACGCATAGTTTTTTGGCCCAAACTGCAGACTGACAGAGATGATGTCGCTCACTGTTTTTGAAACGTTAAAAATTTTCAGATGCATTAAAACTACATCCTGCATCACGGTCACATGGCGAAAGCTGAAAGGTTGAAGCAGCTGTGGTTCAGGCAGCAGCAGCGTGTCACAGTGTACTTCAATGAGCGGCGGCCATTTTCTCTTTTCTCTCCTCTCTTCCTGTTGACGGCTGCAGCAGCAGCTTCTTTGTTTCGGAAGCGACCGCTCGCTGTGTGAAGGCACCTGAAGGTACATTTGTTGATGATGGGTTAACAGCTGCCCCGTCTGTGTAAGCAAACCGCCATAAAGATGTCTTTTTCAGTCTGTATGGGACTGTTTTACGAACGAGCCTTTGTGAGTCACACAGGAAGGGCATGCTGAGCGGCGCATGGCTGCGTGTGAAGCTCGCCGCGGCAAAGCATCCCATGTTTGTTCAGGAAGATTTATTCAAAACAAATTGTTGCACAGTTGCACACCATTAGCAGGCTTAGAGAGGGATTAGGATGCTGAAAGGTTAACAAGACGTGGGCACGAGGTCACATGTTTGGCTCTTCATACACACATGTTATTCCACACACACACACACACACACACACACACACACACACACACACACACACTCCTGCTTTCATGCTAATGTTTAAACAAATAAATATTAATACACCTACATTCCTTATCTTCGTCTTACACCTCCCTCCTGTCTCACACACACACACACACACAACCACACACACACACACACACACACACACACACACACTCCCATAATGCAGCATGGTCTCAGCTCTCCCTGCTCACCTCCGTGCTCCTCCTCCGCCGTGATGATCGTTAGGCAGCTCCCTGCACACCACGCAGGCAGCAGCTAACAAGGGAAGCATGTACATGTCGGCTATTAGAGGCAATTAAAAACATGTGTGTGTCGCTCTGCGTGTGTGTGCTGGAGCCTGCATGTGCAAAAACACAAACTGTGTACAAACACAAATGTGTGTGTGTGTGTTGTAGGAGTGATGGTGTGCATTTCAGCTCTTCTTTCATACACACCATGCTGTTTGCCTCAGTGTCACCATGGAAATGCAGACTGCCAGTCCCACCGGCGGAGAGCGCGTCGAACAGTTGACAGGGAGAATCTCGCCTCTGAGCGCGTTTGTGAGCGATCAAATATTTATAATGAGCTGGAGCATTGTGTGTGAGAACGACCTGAACGTGTAGTTCAGTGTATTTGAGCGTACGATCCATCTCGAAAGGATCATCAATATATTTTGTAAAACTGGGGAAATGAAGCCAGCAAGTGTTAAAAAAGCACAAACAGTGGCACAGCAGGGTCAAGATATAAAGTACCCAGGAGATAAAAAAAAGGTACTCAGGACCAGAGAATCAGCTGTGTACATTATGTACAGGTTATAGAAATACTACATGCCATAAAAATACTATTGCCAATATTCTTATGAGAAAACTACCAATGTCATATGTTGTAGCAGGACATTGAATTCCATGTGTCTATGTATTATGCACAATATGTACAGTTTATAAAAATTCTGTTGCCAGTCTGGATGATAAATAATGTTACTGCACCGTTGAGAAAACTTAAAAATTGCTCCAGATGAAATGGATAATGTGAGCTTATATTAGCATTGACAACAGCCATGAAAAACCAAAGTGGGTTCATGATGTGGAATTGAGAAAGAAGCATCGTCACAGAGCTTCATCACATGATGCTGGAGTTAAACAGTCTGACGGCTGTTGGATGAAGGACCTGCAGCAGCTTCTTTCTGACAGACTGGATGCAGCAGTCTGTTACTGAAGGAGCTGCTTAAGCCCCCCGCCGTCTCATGCAGGGGGTGGGACGGGTTATCCATGATCGACGTCAGCCTGGCCAACATCCTCCTCTCACCCACCTCCTCGATGGTGTCCAGAGGGCAGTCCAGAACAGAGCCAGCTTGTTTAGTCTTCTTCTGTTCCTCTGTGAGCTTCCACACCCACAGCAGACCACTGCACACAAAACTGCAGAGGCCAAACCTCACCATCAAACCTCACCATCAAACCTCATCATCAAACCTCACCATCAAACCTCAGCACCAAACCTCATCATCAAACCTCAGCACCAAACCTCACCATCAAACCTCACCACCAAACCCCAGCACCAAACCTCACCATCAAACCTCACCACCAAACCCCAGCACCAAACCTCACCATCAAACCTCATCATCAAACCTCATCATCAAACCTCACCATCAAACCTCACCACCAAACCTCACCACCAAACCTCATCATCAAACCTCACCATCAAACCTCACCACCAAACCTCACCATCAAACCTCACCACCAAACCCCAGCACCAAACCTCACCATCAAACCTCATCATCAAACCTCACCATCAAACCTCACCACCAAACCTCATCATCAAACCTCACCATCAAACCTCAGCACCAAACCTCAGCACCAAACCTCACCATCAAACTTCACCACCAAACCTCAGCACCAAACCTCACCACCAAACCTCACCATCAGACCTCACCTCAGCCATATTAAAATACTGACTGTCATTATTGACCTGCGTCTGGAAAAGCCTGTGAGGCCATTTCTAAGGTTTCTGGCATCCAAAAGTTTCTCCAAGTCACAAAATTTCGAACATGATGGAAGACCAACTGTCAAAAATGTCTTCTCTCTGTGAGATCAGGTATAATCCTGTCAAGACAAGACAATGATTCAAACTGACAGGATTTGAACGGGTGTGAAATGAGAGATGTCTCAGTGGGCTTTATCTGCTCGGTGCACTCAGGTACACAGGTGAGTGCCAGGAGATGGTGTGTGGTAACCACCCCTTGCATAGCGTGGTCTTAATAAACACTATCTTCCTCGCTGTCCTCCTGTGTGATGAAGATGCACCTCTCGGTCCCTGTTGGCTCTCAGATTGCCCATCGCCGTCTCTGTGGTCGTCTTTGACAGGTGAGTGTGTGACAGAGCAGATCTCTGCTTGGTTTTTATTAAGCTGAGATGTGAGAATCTCCTCTCACACGCCGCACCGCTCAAAGGAAGTGTAGGAGACAATTTAACCGCCTTGTTGATGTCGCAGGAACCATCTGGATCGCTTGTATTTACTGTTTGGACAGAGTCAGACTCAGAGGACGACGTCAAGCGTTTTGGTCCACGCTCTCACAGGGGAGTCTCCGTCAAGCTGAAAGTTGGATTTTGTGATGAATGAAAGAGCAGCCCCCAAAATTCAGGTGACTTCAGCTTCGCTCTGATGGTTTGTGTCACTGTGCATCAGTGTCCCCTGTTCACGTCAATACGCACGTCCGACATTCACGGCTTTCACGTCCTCAGCACAGGGAGACACAGGACGAGTGTGTTCAGCCATGTGAGATGCTCAGAGAAAGACATCACACACAGCGTCCTGTGCTCCCTCATTCAGCTTGTTTCAACAAGTGGGCGCCTGGACCACCACTTCACTGAGGTTTTTGGACAGATTGTGGTCTTGGTTAAACATTGAGTTGACAGTGACTTGAAGCACAAGACAGAACATGTTTATTTAATTAACATTTCACTGAAACCAACCAAAATGCTTCCGTTGCCCAAACCTCGTTCAGGACTCCAGCGTCCAGTGTCTGTACGTCATGCTGCATCACCCACCACAGCCTCCTTAAGTTGCATGCGGGGCACAATGCAGCACTTCAGTGCAATGCTAATTCCTTCCTTTATCTAATTAGCAAAACCAATCTGCAGCATTTAAATGTAATTCCTTGAAGACAGGATCGATCCATTCACAGCAGAAATAAAGCTTTATGGCATCAGAGGAAGTGCTTGGCTGCAGATTTCACTGCAAAAGGCAACGCCCTTTGCTGTGGGTGATGCGAGCGTTGGATCATGCTTATTTAAAGAGTTGTTGAGCTGTAGCTGCGCCTCTCTGTGTCTGTATATGTTGTATTGTTTCGCAGCTTTGAACAAAATGTACATACCTGCAAACCCACACACAGCAAACACTCACTCTGACCTGACTCCAGAAATCCACCAGAGGCCTTCAGGTGTCACCTCGGCCACGTCTGAGAGGTGTGTGTGTGTGTGTGTGTGTGTGTGTGTGTGTGTGTGTGTGTGTGTGTGTGTGTGTGTGTGTGTGTGTGTGTGTGTGCGTGCGTGTGCGTGTGCGTGTGTGTGCGTGTGCGTGTGCGTGTGTGTGTGTGTGTGTGTGTGTGTGTGTGTGGCATCTCCCTGAGCCCGCATAGACTGTTGCTGACTCGCTCACAGAAAAACAAAGGTTAAGGTCTTGTTTTTCGTTGAATAACTTCAGAATAAAGTTGGGAAAATTTAAACCCTTTAGACGTAAAAGCTTGTAGTTTTTCTTATTTAGTTTTAATAAGTACACGCTGCATTGGAGAGGTGGATTCAGACAGCTTCCTTTCTCTCATCAAGCCAGTTTATCTTCAGATGCAGCAGGTGTTACTGCACAGCCATGAATGGATTAGTCATCATGGAGGAGCTCTTCTGTTTCACTGACCAGCAACTTAAAACCTCTCTTTGAACCATTACAAAGCGTCCAGAGTTATTCAGAATAATGAAAAACACAAAGAGTAAATGCATACATGTCCACCATGTCCAGTCCACCATGTTGAATGTTACAGAAAATGTTTTTAACTAAGACTGAACCACTGGAGCCTGAAGTGCTTAGATTATTGATAAGAGGACATTAATTGACAATGTTTGTCATAATTTGTAAAGCAAAGTACAAAACACTTGCAGCCTCCAGAATATGAGGATTATTATGCATTAGTTGGAAAGTTGGAAAGGTCAGTTTTTTTGGAGAAACTGCTGCAAGACTGTTCTGACAGAGGCGATGTGTGGAGGTCAGGGACCCGGGTTCATGGACCACAATGTTAGCCAGACCAGGAGATGCAATGGATGAACCAAGCCAGTTAGGAAAGCCATAAACAAGCTGAATCATTGGTTATTAGTGAGAGTCACAAAAACATGTTGAAATCATATGTATGATTAACAAAAAAAGCAAGATATCAGACACAAGAAGCATCAAATGTTAAATATCATCAAACGTGGAATCAGAAAAACGGCCGTTCAGTGAAGCAGAGCGATGCAGCACACGTGACAGTTTGAAGGCGAGGAGCTCAAAGCTGCTCTTATTGTCCAAATCAATAGGACAACATTCAAAATGATTAAAAAGACACTGAGCTGAGCGCCACAGCCTGGGAGGTCAGGGAGGTCACGCAATCACTCGATCTGAACAGCGGTTTCACTCAGAAATCGTTCAGAGTTCAAAAGATGAGACGAAGTATAAGAATTCGACACAAAGCTCTCGTTATAAACGGACATAAGAGGTAAAACAACCACTTCAGTCTGATCTGCAGGCGAGCTTGAAAAGGCTCGTTTGTAATAGATGAATAAAGACATCAGAGCTCTCATCACTGTCACATCATTATTACAGTGATGTGAACATACACAGCTGGCTGATGTCCTGGACTGGAGGGACGGTTCAGTCCACCGTCCGCACTCAGGGTCTGTGGTCTGAGGACGAACCCGTTCACATTTTTGATGTTTTCTTTTTTCTCATTGGCGGTCACGCTCTTCGTTTCCCACTGTAATCGGTTTGCTGAGACGTATGATGAATGAAACATCTCCCGTGTCCTCATATCGCCGTTGCTTCTTAATTCATGAGCGAGGTATATGAGCCTGCATCAGCTCCACTTCATTTTATGAATTATGCAACAACAGAGGGAAAAAATCTAATGATGGCGCTGAAGATGAATCCTAAGGAGGACGAGCCAACAGCAATCTGCGTGACTCTTTAGAGGATGATGAATGTGACGGTGGATTATGGACCCACACGTAATGATCTTTCATAATAATTGTCTTTATTTTGTCCTCGTTGTCTCTCAACATGTAAATCTTACTGATTCTATTCTACTCGACTGTATTCGACTCATCGGAACATTTTTCCTCTGTTTGTTTTGAACTCATTTATTTCTGCACATAATTCTACACATACATCTTTTCTGAATTATATTTCTTGTGGTAATACCTTGCAGTTTGTGGTAATTGCTGGGTTTTGGTCAGCAGAAATGATGCAAATCTGGAAAATTAAAAAAAAAAAAAAACACACACTGATGTAAGAAATGCAGAACACAGCCATCTGTTTATGAGCCACAGGACACTGTTGGAGGCAGCCTGTGGAGAGGACACCCGCAACTAATCACCCTGTCAAAAAGAAAAAGAAAAAACACTACAAAAAAACAAGTCCAAGTTTCACCGAAAACTTCGTCAATCACCAGTTTCAACCACGTTATTCTGGATTATTGCAGCTTAAATATCTGTGAATCTGAGGCAGCAACACGTTTCACAGACTGAAAGATGTGGAACGCTCCAAAAACACCTGATTGGATCATTCCACAGGTAAACAGGCTGATAACAGGTAACAGGTGAGGGGATCATGATTGGCCGTGAAAGAGGCGTCCTGGAAAGGCTCAGTCGACCACAGAGGATGGAGAGAGGTCACCACTTTGTGAACACATGAAGGATGAAGGAGATGAACACATGGACTCAGAGACTCTTCAGGAAACGGGTTGAGAGCAGAGTGAAGTGTGTTTCTGATGTCTTAGATGAATTCTGCCATAAAGCACAACGAACACCTCGGCTAAAAGCACTTTCAGATGAAATGAAACTCTTCTGAACTCTCTGTTTGGGATTCAGTTGCAGTAATGAAAGAGTTCGTTTTGCCGCTGAAATCAGAAGTTGCCCACCTTCTTCGTCTCAAAGCTCTTCCACCTGCAGCCCTCTCGCTCTGAGCACCCTGACAGTTTGGAGGCTCCCACCACCGGGCGCTGAGATTAGCTCTGACAGCCGCACTGCAGGCACTCCCCGCCTGGAGAACCTTCCACTGACACCAGCCTCGTCGGCAGCCTGGATGTTTGGCAGAGCACCACTATATTTAGCACCTGTCCGCATGTGTCACCCGACTTATGCCTCGTCGGCGGCGTTCTGCAGTGTGAACAGTGACATTTGTCATGCTAAACCTGGTGCTTACCACATGGATCATATCCTCCATGATGCTCACACCTCAGGACCACATGAGATCTGACATTTATCTGCACAAGCTGGAAAAGTATGAGGAGAATCTGCAGCTGCTGCAGCCCCCATCACGAACTCATCTGCTTTTCAGATTAAGACTCTTTTGGCTTCGACGTTGCTCGTATTTCATTGGCTGTGCAGATACAGTAGAAGGATTTAAGGCCTTAAACAGAGACAACAAACTGAAGCTATAGTCCAGGGTCAGCTATAGCAATGATGTGGGACATGTTCTTTAACAGTATGTCAGTTTGCTGCTCTTTAACACAGTTACGACGCTTCGTGCTCGGCCGACCCCGTCCAGCCTCTAAAGGTCTTTTTTTCCTGCTTTGTTCTTCGATATTTCACAGATTTTCCATTAAACTCGTTTTGAATCTGAATGTGTTGGAGCTGAAAATATTGAAGCTGAAAATGTCGCCCAGTCTCCCCCTTTAGCTTTTTGCTGCCCTGCTGCTTTGTTAAACGAATGTTAAGCCTGTGTGTGCACGATATATATAATCCTAAATGTATTCCCATTCTTTCCTATGAAGGCAGTTTCTTTGTGGAGAGCTCCACATGCGCTCTATGCGTCGTTTAGAGATCGCGCGCAGCCCCAGGCTTTCTCCAGAACACACTCATATACATTTCAACTGCAGCCAAAGTTTTTGGCTTCACAGCTTTTATGGCTGCTGCCTCTTAATGCTGAACAAAGATAAACTGAAGACACAAACATGATGTTGTGGACCTTCTAAGCCGAGGTCAAAGCTTGAAATCCTCGGCGCCGTTTCTCATGTCGTGAGCGGTTCCTTCAGCCGTGTTTGCTCAGAGAAGGATTTCTTCATTTGGATGTAGATGGAGGCTTGAAACTAGAAAGGAGAGGGACTTTCCTCGGCCGATGTTGGTTTCCTGATAAAGTAGAGGAACAGCTGAAGGCTGGCAGAATGTCCACAGTAATAACAGCAGAACGTGGTCTTTGTCGCTGACTGTTTGCTGCATCTGCTGTGCTTCTGCCGGCTTTGCTGTCTAATCTCTGCGTGAGATTTCTGTGTGCACAAGAGAGACGCTCATCTGTCCTCTGCTGTTCTGTCCTCTGCTGTTCCTCCCTCCATTTTGTCCCTCTCTGTCGATGAATAAACAATTAGTTTAAGATGCCGCTCACGCTGATAATCATCCTCTGCAGTTTTCCAGCACCTCCACCTGAATGCAGGCGAGCTCCTCTCTGTCGCCCTTCGCTCCTGCTCTTCTTTGTTCTGTCTCCTCTTCCTCGACGCAGCAGTCCATACAGGCGAACAAATATCGTCACGTACGTTTCGCTCGTGTGGAACAGACCTGAACTACCAAACACAGAGCTGATGCAGCATTTGTTTTCTCGGCTCTGATCTCGTCACTCCCCCGCCAGCGAACAGTTAGAGCTCAGCACAGTGGGGGAGCAGAGGGTGACGATAACAAACGTCCACCCCCCACGGGGAGCACTGCTCGCAGGGCTCATCTCTTTGAATATGAACCTGAGGTCTGTTGCCACGCTGCTCATTTTTTTCCTCCAAATTGGGTTATTTTTGACAAATTGTTTTGGGTCGCTTGTGATAAATCCCTGAACAACAAGACACGATGACAGAGCAGGAAGTTCATTACAAAGAGGCTGAAACTTTTGTTCCAGTTCAGATGATGACAGTCATACCTCTGATAAAAGCTACAAGTGATGAGCGAGAGACGTGGAGACGATGTCTCAGTGCTGTTCCTGTGGTTTAGTGACCGGAGGTGCGTCCTGAGATCAGACATCACAGGACAGGACACAGAGGCTCCGCGGGGACACACTCACACAGGACAAACCAATAATGTCCACTGAGTGATATCACAGCCATTGTGTGTGCTAATGTTAGCAGGTAGAGCTAAAAAGTGACTCTTCACTCAGCCTTCAGCGAGCTGTGACTTCCTGATTCAGGCCTGAAACGTCTGGCTTCATCTCGGCTGCTGCACTTCTTTTAGATCGCTGTGTTTGACTTGATTTTATGCTTTCTGTGTTCTCTGTTTTCACCTGTATTTTATCATTTCATTCTGTGGTTTTATGTGTTGTCTTTGTTTTCCTTTTCATCCTTTTATCTTACTTTTACTCTCAAATGTTTTATCCTCCATTTTATTTTACATGAGTTTTTTAGCCCTGTTTTTATGTTTTTATGTCCTTTCTGTCTTTTCTATGTGAAGCTCTCACTCTGTGCATGTGGTTTCTTTATTGTGAAGCACTTTGAGCTGCACTTCCTGTGTGAGAGGTGCAATACAAATAAAGTTTATTATCATTTTTCATGATCATAGTCTGCTTTAACACTAAAATCCAGCAATGCGGCAAATACAGACGTGAGAGTGAAGCATCAACAATAAACCACCCTGTTTCTTTGGCTCATCAATGCATGCATCAACATTTCTAATGCCATATCAACATAAAGTGAAGAAAACTGAACTAATTTAAGATCAGTGGAGGAAAACACACAGCGTATCTTTAAAAAGCACACAGGTAGGACCGTTCATGGCACAGAAAGTAATAACATATCAGGAAATACCACACAGAAATAAACACGGTAAAAATAAATGAGTTGTGCTTATATTTGAGTGACAGCAAAGCAAAATAACTTTACACACAAAAACAAAATTAAGCTTTCTTTCTTTCTTTCTTTCTTTCTTTACTTCACTGTCGATTATTGGGTTTTTTTTAATATCTTGCATTTCTCAGTATTTATACTCACATGTGGACTAATATCCTGGTGTCGGTGAAGAAGAAGCCGCGGTCCACCCCTTGGTATAGTTGTTGTTTCTCTTAATTAACAATTCACTAGACTTGCATGAAGATTTCATAATGCGTCCTTGGGAAACCCTGGGAGGGTTCACACTTTGTGCATCTGACGTAACTTCGGTGAAGTCTTACGAGACGGAGGTGATGCAGAGAAACTTCTGTGACAGTTGAGAAGACAAAGGCCTGAAAACTGCAGAAACTCCGCTGACTGAACGAGAGGAGCAGTTTCACAGAAGGCGACGTAACAGGCAGGAGTCCCAGGTCTGTGACATATGCTGACGCCTTCACCCCGACTGAGCAGGTTTGCACACTGCACGCCTCTCGCTGTGCTAGCTGTGTTAGCGGTGGAGTAGAGATGACGTCAGATCTGCTCCTCTGCAGGCTGATCTTTTGTTTTTGACCTCCATAAATTAAACATACGTGTGAAATATGTCATGTATGTACCTGTTAGGGCACAGTCTGGTGATGGGGCTACCCTGACGCAACGTGTCTGAACAGGCACTGTCGTGGACTGTTCTGTTTCTCGTTGCTCCACGGCTGCACCTCCCACCAACCATTAGTGAGCCTCAAGATCTGCCAGACGACAACGTGCCACCTGCTCGAGTGCAGATCAGGATCACAGTTTAGTCAGAGCGAGTCGAACAGGGACGGTGGAGCCACGATGACTCACAGGCCTCATATTATTTATTCAGTAGTGGGTTCAATTTCCAGGCGCTGTGGCAGCGCAACTCCTAAACTGGCCTGATTGAAAGAGTTTCAGAGAACATTTGAAAGCCCGACACAGTGTATTGGATGTTTTATGTCATCGGGATTCAATGAATATGATCTAGTAAAGTAGATGGAACACAAGAGGCTGTTGAGTTGAGAAATGCTGCTGTGTGACAGAACAAATTGGGGAAATGACTCCCCTGGTGCACAGATTTGTGAAGCATCAGTGAGGAATGGTGAGCTGAAATGTTTCAAAACTCCCTAATGAGGTCGATTTATTTTTCACTCGTGTATTTGGTGCTCGAACAGTGTGGAGGTTTTGCATGAGGAGGCTCCCATCAGCATCCTCCTGCAGTGATTCAGTCTGGAAACGTTTTCTCTGGTTTTTATTCAATAAACGAGGCTCCGTCGCCTCCGTCAGAGGTCCTGGATGAAGCGAGAGAGGTCAGCCAAGGAGCGTTTTTCAGCTTCGTCAAAAGTTTAAAAAGGAAAATGGACTACGACACCCATTTATCAACCCTGCAATCTCCACGCCGTCTCCTTGACCAGTGGAGGAAGCAAGATACAAACAACACGCACACACGCACACGCACACACACACACACACACACACACACACACACACACACACACACACACACACACACACACAGAGCATGTGAGGATACAGATCTCAGGGGATCATTCAAGTATTCTGAAAGATGTTGTGCTTGGTTTCATCTTTTGCTCACAGTCAGCCTGCAGGCGCGGCTCCACCCCTGCCTGACCTGACACTTTCCAGAAATACACAGACGAGACAGACCAAGTGAATTTCAGCTGCTAAAACTTCATCCAGCGTCCAGGAGGAGACGCGCCTCTGCTTGAGGCGAACATGACCTTCAACCGGCCATCTGCTGCCACCTCCAGTCAAACAGAAGATCTGTGAGCGTCACCAGTTGTGGCCTCTCTTCTCTAAACTGGGAATGTTTCGCTTTTATGCCATTTAGAATTAATTCACAGAATCATGAAGCCTGACAGAGTTGGTATATTTCCTACCATAAAACTGAAATGAACTGTTAATACAGTGGAAGCAGGTTACTCATTAGTTATTATAGTCGTATTGTAGTCACAGGTTGGTATCACCATGTTATGTGTTTGGTTATGGTTTTGATTTTAATGGTGAAAAGTTGGACCATGACCCAAAGAGCTGATCCACACATCTTTTGTTAGTTTCTTCCTCAGGTGCATCATGAACACATTCGAGGAGCATCTGAAAATGTGCTTTTAGACTCTTGAATTGCCGTTTTTCTTGAACAAATGAATCAGCTGTAGGAATCATGACTCATGACGCAGGCATGAACTGTGACCAGTGCTGCACAACATAATGTTATTCTGTCTTTGGGGCTTTACAGCTGCATGATAACAGGTCAAATGTCCGTGAGTCTGACTCATGCCTCAGTCTTGTGTTGGATCAAATATTAATATTTACAGGCAGTACTCTTCAGAAGACTGTTTTTCACATCAGGATGGAAAATGTTTGGATCATGAGGCCCAACAGGCAGTTTGTGCTGTTGCTTCGTTTGTTTGAACTGAGTAGAAAGGTATTTATTCTGTAACGCCGTTCACTACCGTTGACATGTGTTGTTCCTTAATGAAATGGACAAATCTGAGTCTGTGTGCCGACTGTGAAAAGATGAAGCTTGTTAAAGGACTGAGGATTAGCTGCTCGTCCCTTTTACTTGATTCACGAGACGAGAGCCGAGCGAGGCCGTTATCCAGTTATCTTTAAGCGACCGTCCTCTCATACTGAAGGAAACCGAGGCCTTCGTCTGTGAGAGCACAATGTGTGAGAGGCATGAAGGTGCTGAGTGGAGACGGGCGAGCCCAGAGAAGATTAGGGTCAAAGGTCGAACTGAGAATGAGCACAAAGAGACGTCTGGAAGGTGCAGACAGTGTGAGGGTGGAGACAACTGACACTGACAACAAAAGAACTGTATTTTTAACACATATGAAGGGATTTGTGCATAATTATCACTCTGCACCTGCAAAGTATTTATGGATGAGCTGTAACGAGGGCTGAGCGCAGAGTGGATGAACAGGAAGTGCAGATTTTCACCGTGTGGAAGATTTAAAAAGGGAAAGCAAGGAGAGATAAAATGGAATTGAGGTGGAGAAGAAGAGAGGTAATGAGAGACTGGAGAGCGCCGTTTGAGGAGCTGAGGTTTCCATGGAGCCACGATGGCGGTTTGATCACAGAGCGGAGCGTGTTTCCAAGGACAAAAACACGACGTGCACCAAAACTGTGGAGAGTCTTTAAAATATCTTTAATAATGCAAGACAGATATAAACAGTTTCATGTCATTCTATATAAATAAATGTCAGGTTCGGCATTATCAAGCATTATCATATAATGCTAATTAGCATTAGCATATAATACTGATTAGATTAGATTCAGTTTTATTGTCATCGTCAGAGTGCAACACAGAGACAACAAAATGCACTTTAGCATCTAATTAGAAGTGCAAATAGTCATAATATCCAAAAATATATATATAAATCCATGTAAGTAGTGCAGGTGGCATGAAGTACAAACAGTATGAGCAGTATGAGGAAGGTGCAGGCAGTGCAAGTAATTTCTATTGAACCATAAAAACATGTGCAAGACAGTATAAGAACAGGTGACGTGTGCAGGGAGTAAGTAAGTGAGTGGAAGAAGTTCTTGTGCACTGAAGGTCTGAACCAACAGAAGAGTTTAACTGCAAAGAAATCTGGGAGTTCAAGAACATAACACGGGAAAAACCAAAAATACAGTTTAGTTTATCAATGATGGAGGCTGGCCTCATGGAGACAGAAGCGAATGTTAAATCTATTAAATCGTCACACGTCAGAAGCTCACTGGCTAATTACTGGAAGTCTTATGTAACACTAATGTACGATGACTGGCCAAACGAAAGTCTTTTCAGACTGAATAAACCTTTTATCCTGCAGACATTTCGACTTGTCTCGGTGTGACTAATAACTAACGATGGCTCGAATTCATCTCAGCAGTGAGCATGTGTGCAGGATGCCGAGGCCTGGAAGCGACACACACACGAAATTCAATGAACTGTGTCTGCGCTCGCTACCGACACGCTGCACGACACGTCGAAATGTCCTCCGTGTGAGAGGCCTTGAACCTCACGCCGTGTTTTCTCCCTCCACTGATCACATCCAGTGACGAGTGAGTCTGCAGCAGAAAGCAAAGTCTTCTCTTCTCGTACCCTCCTCAAATCACACGTCTGTCTCAGAGGGCTTAGCTGAGAGTCCCAGGCACCATGTGAGAGAGGCAGCACGCAGACCAATCACAGCTCTCGATCAGGAGCGTGACTGTAAAGCAGCACGGCGTCTGAAGCGGTGCGTTTGATGCTGGCCCTCGCGTTGGGAGAAGTCTGAAAACGACGACCTTTCCTCTGCCTCTCAGTTCCACCTCGCAGCACCAATCATTCGTCTCCGCTCGGCCATGTTTACACCTGAAGAGCTCTGACTCACCTGAGCTATGCTGCTTCCATCACAACACGCTGTTCAGCCGACGCTTTGTTCCTGCGTGTGAAGACTTCATAACATCCTTTCCATCAAACCAGCTTACGAGACATAATAATGAGCAAATGTGAGATGCCGTAGTTCTGATTTAGATTCATAAAAGAAACTGATGTGAAACGACTCAAAAATAGAGAATCTCGTGTTAATATGATAAAATTTCTGCTTCTGGAATCAAACATGATGCTAAACAAACACAGTGCGTTGGCACTTTAAATCAAAATGTCTTCAATAGAGGAATGTTTGAGTCAACACGTGTTGTCCTCCACTGACTCGAGGAAGACGCGCTGTCCAATAACGAGACAAGGAGCCATGAAAACGTTAAAGCTGGACACGCCTGATGTGTCTCTGCCTTCAGACACTACAAACTGCTTCACTGGAGAGACTCAGGATGCTGAAAAGCCCTGAGGGACATCTTGGCTGCGTGGAAAACTTTCAGAACGAAATGTCTTCTTTATTTCTTCCATTTGAATTGGAAATGACAGAAATCAGATCACTGGAACAGCAATCATCTCCAGTAAATGTTTTGTTTGCTCTCTTATTGACCGGAGAGGCTGATGACACTCGTACGCTCTGTGTTCTTTTATTCCCCAAAATTGATTATCGCAAACGCTGTGCAATTTAGTTCAATTGCTCTAAAAATGATGGAAGTCCTTGAAAAACTTCTCTGTGAGTCAACGTCCACGATGTGTTTCTGAAGCTGAAGCGAGCAGCAGTGACGTCTCGTTACTTTAACTCCTCCTCTTCCTCTTCTCTCTCTTTGTCTGTCGCTCAGCCTCTTCCTCATTTTGCCTTTGTAGGCCTGCAGAGAGCAGTGATAGCACTGTGTGTGTGTGTGTGTGTGGGGGGGGGGGGTGCAGTATAACAAGTTTTGGTTTTTAACAGTGTGAAGTCGATGTGATGTTCTCTCGTGTGCAGCAGAAGGGTGTGTGATCAGGTTTTGGGCACATATTGCACATATCACTCACTCTGTGTGTGTGTGTGTGTGTGTGTGTGTGTGTGTGTGTGTGTGTGTGTGCGTGCGTGAACAATACCATGAGAGAATAACTTCCAAAGAAAGGACATCTTGATGTTTCTTAGTTTGACCAGCTGATCTCGGGTCAGTTAAGCCTGAAGGCGCAGGCTCGCTCTGTTATTAAGGGAAGCTGTTATTATGGGATGTTTTGCAGCACGGTGGGAGGGGTCATGGCTCGGGTTAAGCTTGGGGGGGTTGCTTGTGTAGACAGACAGAAAGCTCAAACTTCGTGAATGTCTCTCGTCTTTGTGTTTTCTATGTTCCATCTTCTGTTGCTGACTGACGTTCCTGAAGTGCTCAGTGTCCGCTCTGCACTCAAATGTCCTCATGAAGATGTCGTCTCACTCAGTGA
This sequence comes from Chaetodon trifascialis, assembly GCF_039877785.1. Lineage (NCBI taxonomy): Eukaryota > Metazoa > Chordata > Actinopteri > Chaetodontiformes > Chaetodontidae > Chaetodon > Chaetodon trifascialis. The sequence continues at coordinate 26,984,627 of NC_092068.1, read as the reverse complement.
GACAGTCAGAGGGGAGAATCAGGATGGAGTGACAGAGGGAAACAGAAAGAGGGAGAGGAAGGAGATGAAGTCGTGTAGAGGATCCACAGAGCCAGCTGGTGACACGCAGCAGTGACTCCGGCCAAATCTTAATTAAGATCTTCCTCCAGTCACTCTTCCTCTCTTTCTGTCCTCTCTGGCTCATTCGCTCTCTGCTTGTATGTCTTTAGTATGTTGAGTAGGAAAAGGCAGAGCGGCAGACACCTTCAGACAGCCTGCAGAGAATAAATGAAACCTGATGCGACTGAAGTGTGCCTGGACCACGCTTCACACATTTTAAGCTCAATCATGCTGTTAGAATCACTTAAAGGACCAGAGTGTGAGATTTAAGGGATCTATTGGCTGAATATGGCAGAAATAAAATGGCTTCATGGGTGTGTGAGAGCCACACTGGTCCAGCCTGTCCAAAGCTGTCAATGATGAGCTGAGACTGTGACATTTAACGAAGTCTGAAGTGAACTGAAACAAAACTGGAAAATAGCATTTTGCAAAATAAGGCATAAGCTGCGTTTTAATTGCACAAATGCATTCCAGTTTAATAAAGCTTAAGCTGCTATCTGCAGCTCACACTGACGGCGTCGGCAGCCTGTGAGTAGGCAGCTTTCACCTCCGCTGGCTGAGCCGTCCAAATGAATCACAGAAAAAGAGCTCTTTCCAATCAGGCCCAATTAAATAACAAAATATGAGCCAAAGCCAGGCTGGACCCTCGAGGTACAACTGGGACCCAGCAGGCATTTAGGCAGAAATAACAAGCTCCTGTCTGTGTCTGAGATCAGCGACTCCGTCCACGAGAGCATGCAGCCTTCACAGAACCTGCTCCGAACATGGTCATTTCATCATGGACTCATCTCTGAAATTATTTCCTCAATGATCTCTTGAATATTTAGTCAATAAGATGTCAAAAAATAATTTTAAAAAGTCCCAAAGCCCATGCTGACGTCCTCAGATTACATATTTTGGCTGATCAACAGTCCTCAAACCAATGGTAATTATAAATACCCAAAAAAATTCACGTGGGAAGCCTGAACCAATGAATTTAAGGTCTTTTTGATCATTAGCAAATTTGCTGCAGTTCATCATTTATTTTACAGAACCAGTGTTGATGTTTCACTCACTGTCGATACCTGATAAACAAACAGGAGCTGGGTTAATATATATTGAAGTCTTTGCTGAGACCGTCACACAGCACAGGACACACGTTGGCATGTCACAGCAGGAAGAGCACAGGTAGAAACAATCAAATCAATCACAGCTGAATTCCATTTCTCTGATTCGAGGTTCATTGTCTCGCTGTCACAGCTTCCTGCACTCCAAAGTGTTATCAGTAACACCTGTGTTTCTCCTGCTATGACAAATGTCTGCTGTGAAAAATCTACCTGTTGTACTTGTTTGTCCACCACTGATTACATCATAGAAATCACCTGTCGGCACGGCGTGCAGAGCCACACCTGCAGGCGTCCTGCACCTGCACAGATGTCCCTCTGTCTTCTCTCCTTTGCTGAATCTGATGCAGCAGCACGTTTCACAGGCTGAAAGATGTGGAACGCTCCAAAAACACCTGTTTGGATCAGTCCACAGGTAAACAGGCTGATTGGTAACAGGTGAGAGGATCATGATTGGGTATGACAGGGGCGTCCTGGAAAGGTTTGATTAATGATTGATTGCTCTGATAAAACTGGTTAACCATCGTTTGTGCGTTCGGTCTCCTCATTAACCGACGGTCTGAGTCGACAGTGATCACCTGCGACAGGTGATCAGTGGGACACTGAAGGCCAGACTGGTCTTCAGGCAGAAGAAAGCTGCAGCTGTGAGCTGCATCCGAACGAGCCTTTGAAATGGGAAAGGTCCCGTCAGCTCGGCACGGCGTCTTCAGCCCCTGAACTGGGACGTGGTTTCTGTCTCGTCTGTCCTCTGTAGTCTCTATGCCGCCGGCTTCTGATCTGCTCTCCCAGTCGTCTTTCAGCTTCTCTTCTTTGTTCTTTATTTTTATCTCCTCAGTTTCCTCCAGATTTCCTCTGCTCTGCCCTCAGTGCCCTTTGTGTCGTCCCCCCCCCCCGTCTCGCCTCCCATTTGCTCCTCGTCTCCTCATCCAAACTCTGGCCTGCCTGTCACTCCACACAGACTAAACATCCACATGAACTCCCAAGACTTCTCAGCCCACAACCTGACAGTAAATAGAAAATGACTCACATGGATATCAATCCTCCTCTATGAGCGCAGCCCGAGCTGCTTTCGTCTGTACAATTATACCGCTGAAAGCCTTCACGCTGACAAATTGCTTATGGAGCAAAGAGGAGAAGAAGAAGGAAATCCAATTAAGTGAAATGTGATATGGAGGAGAAAAGGTGAATTTGCTCCACAGACGGCTTGTATTTGTTTCAACATCTAAGTGTTTCAAATAACTGTCAGACTGTGTTTGGTGAGCTCTGAAAGCACAGAACAGACAGGACAACTGTCAGGAGGCGGCTGACAGCCTAATATGACTTCAACAAATAGAGTGCTAGCATAGCTGCTAACTGCCCTGGCCCCCCTCGTCCACTGATGGCTGCTGCACATGACACTGACTGCTGGTTTCCTACCAGCAAACACAAGAGGCTTAGAGATGGCAGCGGTAGGTGGTGTGGCTCAACAATGCACCGACCGCAGCGCGCTGCTTATTGGCCCAGACAGACTGCACTCAACGCGCTGAGTCACTGCGAGACAGCAGACAAAAAGCACCCGAATCCAACTTCACATGAAATATTTATTTCCTTTCTTATCTCACAGCGCCGCTGCTCGCCGAGCGCCATGCGGGCAGTGATGCATTGATAATCCCATAAGAGGCGGCGAAAGTTTGAAATTAGAAATTGTACTTAAGTGTACTTTTAAATGTATACTTATGTTTAATAGCAATAAAGAGTATTTATGAAAAGTCCTTTGTGACACACTATTAGCATGCTTCATTCAAGTGAACTTTAATTTCACCTTATTTTAAATATATTAAGTATATTTCCAACACATTGCTGATATAATAATAATATAATTGGTGATTTAATTGTACTAAGTGTGTTTTGAAGACTTGTGAATTCTGATGTTAACTGGTGAACTTCAGCACTCTGAAAGTCTAATTGAAGCAGAATATTTCGGGATTAGAAACCTGGCCTATACGTTTCTCTTCAGCCTTGTTTCACAGACGAGGCTCAAACACAGTGTGTGCAGTCACTGAGCAGCTGCTGCTGATAAGAAAGACAGCAGGTCATCAGAGGAGCCAGAAAAGCAAACCTCCACCAGAACTCGAGGAGCAGTGAAGCTAAACGAGAGCGTGGTTCTTTTACCTGACCTTCTTTTACTCGCCGCCACCGGCCTGCTTCTGCTACTGCTTCCCTTTACAAGACTTAACGACGACCTGCAGCTCCACAATCAGCCGCCTGCAGACGTCGCCCACCGGCAGCTTCACAGTGGGACGTCTCTGTCTTCCTTTCACCCCTCTGGCTCAAAATTTTCTGTCTCTTAATGGCCCAGTTCCACCGTCCACCGTAAGGTTTCACAGACTTTGACACACATTCCTCGTCCGTCTGCGAGGGCTCAGCGGCGTCCCACTGTGACATCTGCATGTGCTTCAGGACAACAACACGGTGTTAGCATCGTGATGCTAAAACACAGTAGTTGAGAAAAAGTAACAAGAAAAAAATTCAACTGATGAAAATAATAAATTAAAAATCTGGTAAAACACAAATCTGCACGCAGCAGGAAGCTCCGCGTCAAGCTCTTCATCTTCTGCTGTCATCACTCCGATCAAACAACGTCACGAACGACACGATACGGAAACAAACAAGGCTCCTTTTCATCTGGAACGACTGTCTGCTGCCGCGATCACAGCCTGCCGGAGCACCTGTCCGTCTTTCCTTCAGCTCATTAGCGTCCTCGTACAGATGACGGTACTTTGCAGGCTCTGCTTCTGGCCGCTGAGCTATAGCTGATATGCAGCCTTCCTGCTGTTAGCTCCATAGCTAGCGTGCCAGATTGTGTTGCTTAATGCAACCCCAAAGGGCCGATGAGTAAAGAGTCTGTTGACCTCACCTGTCCTGCCCCATGAATTTGTTTTTGGGTCCTGTTCACAAGTGTAAAAGCGTGAGCAGCAGCCCATCAGTCAGCATTAGGAAGACTCTGCTGATCACTGCTGTTGTGCTCAAACTTGCCTGCAATATGTAAATACAGGCTTGTTTTAACTGAATGTGTATTTTTTGAGTTTGTCCACTGGGTTTTGAAATGCTGGCCAAAGCCTGAGGGTCACAGAATTTCTAACGAGGCTGTCCTTCAGCTGAAGCTACGTGGAAAAAAAAGTGAGGATGAGACATTTTTAATGTAGTCTGGCGCCCAAAACCAATTCCACATTGCCTGCCAAGGGATTCTTCTGTTTCAGTTCAGTTTTTGTGGGTATTTTTTTATGCTTTACGTTTTTAATCTTCATGTGTTTCGTTCCTGAAGAAGAAGCTGATGCTGCGCTGCATCAACACAATAATAATCTGATCTTAGCCGCGTCACAGAGGCTGCTCACATGTCCGACATCCAGTCCACAACCCAGCACTTCCAGAGGTTTTATGTTTCCAGATGGTCCTCTATGCTTTTCACGTGTTGCACCAATTCTCACACGGATTGTCCAAAAAATCAGGCGTAACGCAGCCGTGGATGGTTCAGTGAGTCTGCAGGGCTGCAAACTCAACAGAGCTTGGACTTGTAGAAAGGGTGTTCCCAGAATCCATTCAGGTAGATTTCAACTCAAGCCTCTCCAGAATGCTGTGATCCTTGTTTTTGCAAAGTGCCAAACTTCGACGTGAACAGTAGTATTACTGTATTGTATGCATCACACAGACCCCCTTCACTTGGACTGGTTCATTTCCCCAGACTGCCAGCGTCAGCGCCAAGTGCTGTTAATCCATCTGTGATTATTCACAGGCAGAAGATAAACGTCCACATAAAATGACTCACCAATGGAGCGGTGTGCAGCCTTCACTGAGCTTAAATTTAGATTTTAGGATGTAACAGTTTATCCCAAGGTAGCAGCTATTGTCATAATCTTCTTGGCAAGAGCAACCTTGAGATGTCTGTTTTTTATCTATGATGGAGAAGGCAGTGGGCTGGGATAAACAATGTATGTATTGTCAGGGGCCTTAAATGTCACAGTACACAAACAAATGGTGTTACAGAGCCTGGCTCAGGCTGCCTGGTGGCATATTTTCTCTCCTGAGTCTCTATCCTGCTCTCATATACATGTTCATAATGAGGATATTCAGCACACACAGCTGCCCTGAACCCTTTGGAAAAGGACCACCAGCTAATCATAATTAATATCTTTGCACTCAGCAGCGTAATGAAGGCTCTAAATACCGAGCGCTGATCTTGTAGGGAGACGTGTGTGATAGTGACCTCTTGTGAAGCTCTGATAAGTAATGTTTGAGGCTGACACACACACACACACACACACACACACACACACACACACACACACACACACCCAAAGGCATTTACCAAACCACACTGAAAGCCTCCGTGTCCCTGTTTCCACTGCGCTTTCAAACAGGCTTTATTTCTGAATGTCTGGCAGCCATTGTTTCAAACGCGCGGGGCGATGTGAAATGCATTCACATGTGCATGCTGCGTGCATTCAGAGTCAGAACGTACACATCTGCTCCAGATTCAAAGTCTCATGTGCTGCAGACAGCAGGTTTCTCCTTGAGCTGATTACAGCTTTTGTTTCATCCCACAGGACACAAACATGCTCTTCACAGCCTCACTGATGGACCACTTCAGAGAAAATGATATTTCATTCACAGGTTTTATATCCTGGTACTTCATGTTTGACTGTTTTAATAATAATAGAAAACAAAGAAATACCAAGACTACCACCAATGACAATAATAATAATAATTATAATCATAATAACAATGCTTGTTCATGCCTCTTTCTGCTGTGTATTATTTTACTTCTCTACTCATTTGTGTTACTTCCTATTCACAGAATCCAAATTCAAGCATTCATTAATACTTAGCGTCATTTCTGGAGACAGTGATGGATTTTTTTATCCGTCCTTTTCCTTTGTTTCAGCCGCGGACAGAACGTGCTGAAGGTTTTCCTTTGGCTGAGCTGCTCTGTGTCGCTGAGCCTCTGCAGAAGCTTATTCTAGATCTTTATTCAGCACTTTCATTTTGCCACCGAGGCTGTTCGTTACTGCCTTTTTTTGAGCTCTGACACTGCGGCTGGTAAACATGGTTTAGCTGTGTGTGAGCCAGCTGTTCGAGTGGCTCTGGCTTCGTTCTTTCCATATAAAAGATTTATATTGCTAAGAGTCTGCTGCACTTCAGGCCAGGAGGCTGCACAGCTCCTCTCTCCTCTGTTCAGTGCACATCGTCCTTCTCTGCAGACTTTCTGTTGCCTTCATCATTAGCATACTGCGCTGATATCGTTAATATTTAAGAATGACAGTGATCTTTCCCTGAGCTCAGAAAACCAGTTTTATTTGCCAAACCTGGAGCTTAATGAGCAGATCCTGTGGGAGGAACCAGCTAAGAACACTGAATTCTGTGGACTGTTTGTATCAGAGCAGCTTTACATTCTCCACGCTTCGGCTGCTTTTACACAGAAGGACGAAAGCACCTGCCAACTGTGGATTTTCCAAAATAAGATGTTTTCTGTGCCCATTCTTCCCCCTTTCCTCTCTCACACACACACTCATAATGCCTCCTCTGTTCTGGAGCTGCAGATAAGACAGCGAGGTGTGATCAGTGAAACACTTGCTGTTGGACACCATTTAGCCAAGGTCTTATCACAGCAGCAAAAAGCCTGTGGGTGACGTCCTGTGGCTTCCTCTCCCTCTCTCTCTCTGGCTTCCTTTCTTCTTTCTCTCTTTTCAGTCCTTATTGCTTCTGCTCTCTTGCTTTGAATTTGATGCTGTTTTAATCTGTCTACAGCGTCACTGATATGACTGGCAAACCATGCTCAGTCTGCCTGTGCCTGTAGCTGCACATACAAACTGGACCTGTCAGTATTTTATCAGGAGCTGCTGCACATACTCGACTCACAAGTGTTTATTTCTATTCAGTAAATCTGTAACTTTAGAGGACTGACCTGCTTTGATGGGGGATGTGGTTGGCGAATGCTTGCAGTCTTCCATTTTCAATTATATAACACAGCGTAAAATAGGATTTGAAAAGTCTTGATCCTGTAGATCAGCTCTGACACTGAAGTGAATACAAATCAAGATATCGAGAGAAACAATAAGTAAATCGTCGATTATTGGCGTGTTCTGGTCAGCTGACACTGCTGTTTGAGACAACACTATCAGGAGTCCTGACAGAATGAATGAATGAAGATTAAGATTATTGTCCCTTAATTTCCATATCAGGACATCTCAGAGTGCATTATCACACTTAGAGCACAAACACTCCAGTCGACTTTGCTCACGTCATAATCCAGTTTTCAAAGCGCTTCGTAGTCAGTTTAACTCGGTTTGGCCGATAATCTGGTGTCATGGCATGACGCGCAGGTGGTTCAGCATGTGGTTGGTGGTTGAAGATGGCCCGCCAAAGCCTGGTGCTGAAGACATTTTGGGCCATCAGAGTTAAGATCTGTCCGTTGTGTGGATGGGGCAAGAGCGCCTGTTTTTCATTTGAGGTGTCCTGTTATACAATTTTAACGCCATCAGCAATTGTTCATTATTATTAAGTGGTCGAAACATGGAAGCGGCGTGTAAAGAAAAGCGTCACATGATCCTGTGAGGAACAGCAGCTGATGAAAATGAAGAATTCGCGATACAAACAGTTTTCCTCACTGCTGAGGTGTCGTCCTTGTTGTGGTGCTTCCTGTGTTTCTAGAGCGAGTAAAGGAGATTCAGGGAGTACACAACTCAACAAGATCTACATTTTAATGCAGACATGTTACACATTATGCCTTTAAAGCTAGAACTTTTCCAACACCCCCAAAGGGAAGGTAAACACCAGCGAACATCTAATATTAAAACCTCCATAAAACCTATAATGTTTTTAGAAGTACCGAAAACCCATTTAGAGTAACCTTATTAAGATCTAATGAGATATGTTGCCCCCATTAGCAGATTGTAAAACATAAACAACATAAATAAACAGAAGTAAACATAAATGGCAGCCGCGGCGTTCGGCCCTCATGAGCACAGCGTTGTTTCACTCCCGTGAACGCAGCATATTATTGTGGCTAGCCACTAATTAGACACTGTTAATACTCTCATTCATCACTATCAGAGCCGCTCACACAGAGCTATTTACACCGAGGGACCGCGCGCGCGCGCGCGCGTGTGTGTGTGTGTGTGTGTGTGTGTGTGTGTGTGTGTGTGTGTGTGTGTGTGTGTGTTCACATATGTGGGCAAAAAGCGAGATGAGGTTAATGACCCTTGTTAGTACACCACTCATTTGTCTCAGTATGGTTTAGACACCTTTGTCCTAACTGTACACACACACACACACACACACACACACACACACACACACACACACAAGCTCTTATTCTATGAGTGAAATTATTATTCAAATGCTGGAACGGGGCTGAATAAAACATGATGCGAGGTAGCTTATGTAATGTCTTGAGCCGTGATGCAGCGAACCAGTCAGCCCTTGATTACACTTCAAGGTTGTGCTGAAAAACGCCCACTGGGCTGCGTTTGATACAACAATGCAGAGGGCAGAGCAGGGCGACACGCTGATGGCAGACAAGCTGAGAGAGCTGAGGTGGAAAGCTGTGCAGCTAATGATGCACCCAAACGGTGAGGAGAAAGATTGGATGTGACCGAGGACTCAAAGGTGTCGACCGCCGCGGGGCGAGTGGATCGCAGGACTGTGCAGCCTCCTCTCCAGATATTTCATCACCAAGTCCAATTAGACTTCAACTCTAGGTAGAATATTTGACGTCAAAATTGATGTTGTAACCAATTGGCTGAGGGCGGCTTTGATTTTCATTTAAGGGTCCAATGGGCTTGTAACGAAAAAGGTCACCGCTTGTAATCCCCAGCCGCTGCTGGAAAAGTCCGAGAGCCAATGAGTAATGATCTCCTCCCCCTTCAGATACTGTTGCCGAGCTGCACTTAGAGAAGTGTTAGCATTAACGGCTGCCGTCGAGCTGCTCAGGGGTCAGTTACAAGATGTACAGAGCAGCTGCGAGCTTTGAATGCACACACCTACAGAAGGTACAGGCAGGGCTGATGGAAGGTCAAAGATGGTGGATGCAGGAGGTTTGGTGCACATTTCCACCACCAGCGTGTTGCCTTCAGGTGTGCGGTGGGCGGATTAGTGTACAAAGTGACTTCAGCACAGTTTCCTGCTCCATCTCCTCCCAACAGTCACAGCTGCTTTCTTATAAAAGGTGATTTATTCGGCTGAACCAGAGCTGGAGCACAGATGAAGCTAAAAATAACTCTGTGCTTTGTGTCCTGACCATCAAGGTAACTGGCTGATTCTGGTTTCAGTCCAGTCTCTCTTTTTACCCTAAAAACTACGAATGCAAGGAGTCATAGGAGGTTGGAGACGTGGACGTTCACTCTGCAGCTTCAACTTGTCTCTCTGGTGTTTTAATGGTTCTGTAACCCCCATGAATTCAGGGTTACTAATCATATATCTCAGTTAGAGGTGTAATCTCACACCAAAACAGAGGGTGGCGCAAATCTCCGGTGTCTCTCAGCGCACGTTTTCAGCGTCCCTTCCCTTTTCTGGCGGAGACATCATCCTGAAAGGCTGCTCCTAACGAGCTCAAGATCTCCCGGAACTAATTTTGTGTGTGAAGGTGAACGTGAGGACCGTGCATCTGTCTTGTTGGTCCTCTCGTGAGCTCTGATTGGTTTTATTCTGGACGGACTGGAACCACGGTGTGGCCAGCTGTGGGTCCGCCCTCAGAGGACATCAGGACCATCGACTCATTTCATTCGTCCAGGAACCAGATAAGAACTAACACGTTAAAACTACCCGGGTGGTGTTAGAACAGTGTGCACACAACAAGTCAAAGGTCAACAAGTCAGAGGAAAATTTCATCTCCTTCCCTCAAAGGAGAACTTCGTCAAGGGAAAGCAACTTGGATCTTTCATTTATTAAAGGACGATTTCAAGTAAAGACACTTTTATTTGAACATTTTTTTGGCATTTTAGAAGAGCTCTATTTTGTATGCTCCTATATTTTATTTTTTTCCATCTACTTGCATTACTATTTGACTTTTGCTGAGGCAATAAATGTTGTCACTGTTTAACTTCACGTCTACTCCCCTCGAGAGTCAGTAAAATAATTCCAGGTATCCATTCCCGAACCTAGGTGAATGTTAGCGCTCTTGATCATAGACCTCATCAGTTTGGAAAGGCTAGGAGCGCCACAGTTCCAAACGGAGTCTTCTTGTGTTTACATTGTTGCCAGGAAATGAAACACATGCACACTCATGTTTCATTCAAGCACTATTTAGCAAAGATTAAGTCCCAGGCACCGTGAGTGCTGGCTTTCTGTGATTGGACCAAACCTCCAACAGGTAAACAACCTTCTGATTGGTGGACGACTCGCTCTGCTTGTGGGTTAGGCTTACCTGAGCCACAGGTACAGTAGTTTGTTACCTGATGGTGAAACGTAACCAAGAAAATTTACTCAAGTACTGTACTGAACAATTTTGATGTATTTGTACTTCATTTGAGTATTTGCATTTAGTTACTTGATCACAATAGTTGCTGGTTGCTTTGCTGTATCATTATCAAAGTTACTTAATTAAAGAAATCAAGTCGCTCCTCTGCATGACGAGTACTTTACTTTCTTTAGATACTAATACTTTTTGCTACAGAGTATTTTTACACTCTGGTTTCTCTACTTCTACCTCAGTAAAAGATATGAGTACTTCTTTCTCCACTTAACCGTACTATAACCATGTTTAACTGTTTTAAATATTAAATATAATCCCTCCAGAATCATCAATACTCTGTTGGAGAGAAGATTAGAAATCTAAACTTTTGATTAATGTTCCCTGAATTCAGATGTGAAACTGGCAGAAGAGATCGACCCATGACGCGCCTCCTTAAAACAGCGTCCATAAGCTTTAAGTGAGCTACATTTCAAGAGAATATTGTTGTGCAAATATCGACAAATTGCCTCCAAATAGCTGGCTTTAAAGATGAGGAGCGACCTTCCTCACACGCTGATTGTCGGGTTCCTGCCTGTTGTGTCGAGCTGCTCTCAGTCTGACAGGTTTAATTCTGTTTTGATATTTTCAATGCATCTGTTAGAACAGCAGAGTAAAGAAGATTGGATTTCCTCTGAAGAATTCATTTCCTCAGAATGAGAAATGCTGTTGTTTCTTTTACTGTAAGTAATTGCACCAATTTTCTAACCAGGAAATAAGATGGGTTTATATTAGTTCATATTAGAGCTAATGAAAATACGGCTCTGTCTTTCCAAAGCCGGCCTTTTTTTGTTTTTAAACTATTTTTATGCAAAGTGTGGAAAATGAGAAAGTCTAATCTCACAGGCAATAAAGCACGCAAAGCTTCTGCTTATTTAGTCTTATTTAAAACTAATGTACAACAAAACGTAGCGATGACTGTTACGACATACAGCACACGGCTGGACGCTTTCAAAGGAAACATGCTTTTACATACGGCTCAGCGGGGGCGCTGTTTGGATCAGTCAGGTGAACAGGTGAGCTCTCAGGTGAACAGGTGAGCTCTCAGGTGAACAGGTGAGCTCTCTGCTGTAAGCCGCCTTCTTTAAAGCGATTTGTTTGACTGCACTCTGTGCTCTGCTCCTGTCATTTATTATTTAATCCTGTCTAAATGCACCACGGTTTGGCACACAGAAACAAAAAGCACTTTTAAACTTCACCTTGCTGCCTTATCAAAACCTTCTGAGCAGACGATTGTGACCTTTGTGCCACGCAGCACAGCTTTATTACCTTTTCATTTTAATCTTTAATGACACTGTTGCTCTTGGTTGTTGCTGGGATTCACGTTACTCTGCTCCAGCCTCCTCCCTGCATGTGGCTTTTAAACTCATGCACAGACATCAGGAATACAGAGATTTACACTGCAGAGCAGGTTTTTGCAGTAGAAATGTTGAAGATAAAAACACATTTTATTGGAATTCATGGAGAAAGCAAAGACCTCGTGTGTCTTTAAATTTAGGAAAACATTATTTGAATAAAGATGAAAAACAGTCTCACTGACTGCAGGAACATTTATTCACTGTTTCAGGAAACATCATAACGTTTTATTTTCTTCTCTGCAGCTTTATGATGCTTGCTTCTTATGCATCGTGTTCCTGGAGTTCTGTTAGGCTTTTGCCAAAAGAGAGTTTGGACCCAAGGATGCAGACCCGGACACAGGACTTACTAGAGGCAATGATTTATCAACAACAGAAAGCACACTCGTCTGAGTGGATGATAACTAAACTAAAGGCGCACTCAAAAGGAGTGGAAAAGAACAAAAGGAGCACCGATGAAGCGGATCTGAGGCACGGCATGCATGGAAGCAGCAGCTAGGCACTGAAACAACAGAGCACACGAGACAATGAGACATTAGCTGAACTCTGGGGAAAGAGGAGGAAAGAGACGGAGTACTCAGGCTCGAATGACCAGCCACTGTCATGGAGTAATGAGGAATAATCCAGCACAGGTAGGAGAGGGCTCTCTCCTTAAATACTGTGCCAATCAGGGACAATGCCTCTCAGGTGAGCCCCTGAAGGGGCGGAGCTGACTGGATGTAGGGAAACGCCCAGCTGCACAGACAGACAACAGACACGAGGAAGAAAGGGCAAGGAGACACACTAGGAGAGACAGGTAAGCAGGATCCTAACAAGTTCAGCCCAAAACATCTGGTAATCAAAAGAAAACCCACAATAAATAAAAAGCAAACAATCCTTAGCGTGGAAAAGAAAGGTGGAGATGGTGAAGGTGGAGCCACGGGTGGATTCAGCCTCATGTGCTGCAGCGCAGACATCCCAAAGAAAAGTGTTGGAATTAAATGATAAAAACTTCTTTGGCTGGAAAAATATGGAAATTGCACAATTGCACAGCCCTCAATTATCACTGAGAAAGGTCTGCACTTCACACAATGTGATGTCGAAATGAAAGAGCGACTCAGAGCGCTGACGCCGGCTGTTGGGCCGCACGCTGAACGCCGAACGCTGAACGCCGCGGTCAAAACTTAATAATGAAGCAGACGACGGCTCTTAACCCTGCTGTCATCTCTCAACCACCCCGAGCCACAGAACGGACCTCCAACGAGCTGCCCAGATTAGCCGCCAACTTTCCACTGTCCTCACATCCCTCCTCTCGTTTATTACCATCAGAGCCGAACACACTCCATTACGCCTGCGTGGGTGTGTGTGTGCTCAGGAGGGGAGGACGTGGGGGTAATGGCCCTTGCTAATGCACTACTTGTTTGAAACAGTGTGTGTTACTCACTGCCCATGCTTGACTGCTGCCACTGCCAGACCAGCACACACACACACACACACACACACACACACACACACACACACACACACACACACACACACAGTGGGAGAAACTAGCATTGTCGAACAATTACAGAGATCATCTGGCCAATCAGAACACCAAACTCATCCAAAAAGGGTCAGACGGAGAGGCTGGGTGGGGGGGGGGGGGGGGGGCAGGTGCACTGGGGAAGGTCAGGTGGTGGGGGGTGGCAGGAGGGAGGGACTGGGGGGAGGCAGAGAAAAGACAGAGTGAGTGACGAGGAGTTTGGACGTATCATTCATTCTGTGGGCGTCAGATATGGAATCCAGATGTTTTACTGGAAACCAAAAGTCACCTGATGGAGGGTCTGCAGCATCAGGCCGGGGCACCTCGTGTGACCACTGATTGTGGTTGTGTGGCTAAATTTCACAACAACACTCACTTCTGGCTCGCCCTGTGTCTCCTGATCTAATGCCTTTGGTGAGGGGACGTGAGTGGGGGACAGCAGTCCTCTAAAGCTCCATCAGTCAGACTCACTCGTGCATGAGAAGCCATTCCCACCTTTTACTGAACCAATCAAATCCTGAACGACTCGCCCACACGGCCTCTCTTGCATCACATTACGGAAACTAAAGAAGCTTTCACCTTCAGCGATGGTTACGTTGTGTTTCAGGTATCAGGAGATAATCCGTGTCCTCAATCCTTAAGTTTGAGGGTAACGCAGACTTTGATTGGAGCATGTTCTTCATGTGATGGTCTTCAGCACATCAATACTGACGAAACAACTCACCACGAGATTACACGCCGCACATTTCTGAAGGTTTAAGTCAGGTTTTAACACACTCTTCACTCCAACACTTCAGTGACACATGCGGATAAGTGGCTCCCTGAGGGACTTAAACATGATGCCATGAATATGTAAATCACTGTGCATCCATCTATTCACACTGTCAGGTTCTGACTGTCGCTGAGGAACTTTTCCACATACGTTTTCTCCCTCAGTCACCTAAATCCTTCAATGGAGCTCCCACTGGCGCAGGATGAGGAGTTTTTAAAAATGCCAAATGTGTCAAATTGGAAGCAATTTTATGGCTCCGCACACACGAGCTATCAAGTTACATCCTGTCATTCATGTGTTTGTCGAGTAAGGGCTCGACAAACGAGTGAGCAGAGAGAAATCCTTTAAATGTGCTGAAGGGACCTTGAACACGGAGCCGTGGGCTGAATGGTGATCCGTGCGGCTCGACTGCCAGCTGACATCCCTCCCATATTACTCCAGGTAACACATGACCTTCTGGTCCTGACGGCGTTTGTTGCACCGTCCACACGGCGTCTCCGGGGATGCTGCGGTGATGTGGCGGCCTCTGGCTTTCTCTGCCAGGTGAGGCTCTTAACTGGTCAGATATGATGGCACTACAACGCACCAACAACAGCTGACCCCGTTTTGAGATCAAACCTCTTTTTCTTCATTGTTACGACAGACGCTGTTGATTTAAGCAGGTCTGAAATGTAAAAAGACAGACGTCGCGTTTCGCTCTGGAGTCGACTGAATCGATGCCTCCGGCTCTCAGATGTTAATGTCACACCGACCCTGCTGTGAGTTTTGTCAATAACACCTCATGTCTCTTTTTTTTCTGATCAATTTTGCATTATGTTCCACAACCTCTTCTCTTAAAGCACAGAGGTCTGCTGGGGGGGGGTTAGCTTACAATGCATGCTAAATAAACCTGCAGGCAGACTCACTGATGACCTCACTCACAGGCACCATGAATTATTCTTACGTAACAAAATACAATATGTGTGTATGTATTCTGAGGGTCTGCAGCTCCAGCATCGTTACAGACTGAAGCAGGGCGACATGTTGTGCATGAAGGGTCTGAAGGTTTTCAGCAGCTTAAAGGATGAAGCGTTCTGCGTAATGCTGTGAATGAACGAATACATGAATAACACAAAGAACAAAGTTTCACCTGTCGGGCTTTGTAGTATCACAGTATTACAAAGTACGGAAGTACGTGCATGCGTGCATGCGTGCATGCGTGGGTTCTGCGTGCATGCGTGGGTTCTCCCCGGGTTCTCCGGCTTCCTCGCACAGACCAAAAACATGCTCATTAGGTTGATTGGTGACTCTAAATTGCCCCTAGGTGTGAGTGTGAATGCTTGTGTGTTTGTGCCCTGCGATCGGCTGGCGACCGGTCCAGGGTGTACCCCGCCTCAGGCCCGTTGACAGCTGAGATAGGCTCCAGCCCCCCCGCGACCCCGAAAGGAATAAGCGTCGTAGAAAATGGATGGATGGATGGATGGAAGTAGTACTAGTGGAAGAAATACTCAGACCCTTTAATTTTGTAAATGTATTGAAGTATTATCAGCAAAATGTACCAAAAGCGTTTTCATTTTCATGTTTCATCTTGCAGTTTTATATTGTCACGTTGCAGTTGGTCGAGGTGAGGTTAGTTTTAGGTACGTCATGTAAGAATTCATTTGATCAGATGATGTTAAGTGTGTTCAGTTTTAAAGCTGCTAAATGTGGCTGTTAAACAAAAAGCATAACAAGTTTTTAAGAGGTGCAACATTTCTCTCTAAGAGCAAATTACTGCATAAAGTACTTCAAAAGTTTGACACGAGAAGGTTTTTAAACTCATCTGCTGAAGTGGAAAGTTTCTCTGTGCTGACTGAAAGTCTGATTTTAAAGAGGCGGGGCTATGAGCAGGATTTGTGACATCACAGAGAGGTTTGGGAGCCAATCCTGGTCCAGGATTCAGTTTACACATGTGTGATGTGGACATGACATGACACATATTTGCATAATGATGGTTCAGGGTTTTATTACATGGAATTTTTAGGATTTTTAACAACATGAAATAACTTTTTTGTGGGGAAAACCATCTCAGAAGCACAATATTAGTCAAAGTGTTTAAAAGCATCTTTATGCATGTCATCATTAGTCTTATGATGGTCCTTTTTTAAAATATGGCCAAAAGGATCCTGAAAACTTTAAATAGTGATGCAGCGTTTTATCTTCAGGCAAAGAAAGAAACAGCAGTGCCTTAAAAAAGCCGCTTTATGGGGAAAATGTTTCCCCACTGTGGGGATACAGGAAGGACCTGCAGTGATTGTCAAATGGTAATCCCTCAGTTCATCCTGTCAGCCCCCGAAAAGGTTACCATGGAGACAGCGGAGAGGAGGGGAGGGGTCCTCTGACACTGAGCAGAACTTGGTAATTGGCAGATTATCAGAAGACAGAGGTTAGTGTAGCCCGAGCAGAAGGTTCACAGCACCGCCATCACCAACACACACTCACAGACTATTATCCAGCACACAGTGTGGAGAGGAAGAACAACAAAGGGAGGAAGAGCGACGATAAATAGAGCTAAACACTGTGAGGAGAAAATAGCCTCTCGCCCATTCTCCCATAATAGCTTAACTGGAGGGGGGTTGCAGATTGCCTGGGGGACAGATCCTGACAGCCAGCAGGGACGGTGACACCACGAGGGAGACGGAGGCCTCGCAAAGCAGCGCTCTGACAGATTGAAGAGGAGGGGTTGCTCTCCAAAGCTCCAGCACAGGAGGAGGACGAGTGTCACCGCAGGTCACAGATAAAAGTATGGAGGTCTGTCTGCTCGTTCGGAGGCGCCGGCGTGCTTTCTGTGTCACCCAAGAACGTCAAAACTCTCCGTAGTCTCTGGATTTAGTCTGTATCAAATTCAGTGCTTTTAACAGGTCTGACTAATAATATGGTGATACGTTATTGATCCTAATGGGAAGCGTCTCCTGCGGTGGCTGCCTCCCAGTCTAATGCAGGAGCAGCAGCAGAGCGGCACAGCGGGAGCTCACGGTGACTCACTGCCCTGCAGAAAGGCGTTTTATGAAGGCGGGTTCAGGCTGGCAGTGAGTGAAGCCGACCCTGAAAGTGTCTGTCTGCTGCCTGTTGTGTCTGTGTCGCTGTCAAAATGAAATTTTATGAGTAAGCCAATAAATGTTCCCTCCATATTTGAGTTTCACGGTGTTTTCAGACTGAATACAAAGGTTTGACGCTGCACTGCCTCTAAAATCCACTCTGTTTGAAGACGCCTTGAAGGTCCTCGTAACTGTAACACTAAGGCCGCCACAACCTCGAAACACACCTGAGTAACATCCTGCAGATGGTATATGGAAATGCTAATAAGATGATCCCATCTGAGCACGCAGCAAATAAGTATATGAACCTACAGCTCCCTCATTCACAATGTGCTGCGACGAAAGCAGGAAGCAGCGGTGGATAACGGCCGCGGCAGATGGCCGCAGAGGAAACGTAAACTGCACCTCTGATTCTGCTGGATACAGACGAAACGCTGGTGTGTCACATTTCTGTTTCCCCTCCGTCCCTCCATCATTTGCTGTTAATGGTGAAGCTGCAGGAGGAGCAGGCAGACCTCAGACGTCCCCACGACCAGCACTGACCACACTCAGCCTGACCCACTGTCTCCTGTGAGCACTGCTCCTCATCAAACACAGCCTTTAGAAACAGAAGAGTCCTTATATGAAGTCATCGGCATAATTTTAGCCGACGCTGAAGTGACTGTTGTCCATGAATTCGTGCTTAACGTGCAAACAACCTAATGTAGTTTAAATGATGCAGATTTGCCAAAATAAACAATTTCAGACTAATAAAAAAACATTTAGCCGACAGCAAAAGAACCTGCAAAGGACTTTAACGGCAAAATGTAGAGTCTGTTCATCCCAAATGAAGAAATAATGCAAAGAAAATGAGCTCCTTTTTGTTTCACATCATTCAGAAAGCACTCTTACATTAGTTAGACATGCAGGGAGAGCGGACGCCATCAAATATTCTGTGAATGCAAACTGTACGAGTGAGATATGAACGGTACAAAATGATGACTCATCGCTCAAAATGTGTCCCAGCATAATGTTTATTTGTATGTAACTTTCTTGTAATGATGGCGGTTGAAAGCATTTTGCTGTACTTAACTTTCTAATCCACCACAAAACAGATCTGTGATCAGCTCTGAGTTCACAGTTTCGAGGAGGAAGCAAACATTCATTCATTCATTAAGATACGAAGCAGCGTGTCAGCAATATGAACCTGGTGCATCATGTAAGCATTATATCGTAAATGGAGGCTCATCAGCGAATACATGCGATCTCCTCTCTGTGCTTAAGAAGAGGATGGAAAGAAGCCTGGAGCTGAGCGGGTTAACCTCTGCAGTGACATCATTTGGCTCACGTATAAAAGCTTGTAGTGATATGAGTGTGTGTGTTATTGGTGGACTCGCAGGATGTCCAAATCACATATCCATTAACAGTGATAATGCTACCCAGGTACTCACTGAGGTCCAAAGCACTGCTGCTACATTTGCTAACAACTTAACAATAAAGTGTTATGTGTGTCATGGCCGCCCTCTCCACCCAGTGACTCCGTTAAACGCACCAGCGTTTGTCAACGATGCATTTCTCCAAATGTGTGCTCTGTCCTGCTCTGCCAAACAAGCTGTTAGCTTTATCCCCGAGCACTCACCCCGTTCCTCTGTAAACTATTCAGAGCAAGCAGACATGGACACAGGTGCACACACACACACACACACACACACACACACACACACACACACACACACACACACACACACACACACACACACACGCACGCACAGTGTTCAACTTCATAATCACAAGTGCAATCAACATAAAAAGGAGATTATGCTCGGTGCTGAGAGTGGGTGGGAGTCACAGTCTAATGCAGATGGCATCATTTTCTGTCCATTGCAGCAGTTGCTTTGAAATGGCTGACGGAGGGGGGTGAGGCTGGTGGAGGGGGGTGAGGCTGACGGAGGGGGGTGAGGCTGGTGGAGGGGGGTGAGGCTGATACACTCTCTGTTCAAAGGGAAGCGTCATCGCAGCGTGGCCCCCGGCCTCCAGCACATCTCATGACAAGATAATGAGAGTTTAACATCAAGGCTGTTATTACTGTACTATTAACATGAGAAGTGTGCGGCGCTCCTCCCGCACGGAGGACGGGTGCACTTGTGGGACCGTGGAGAGCGATGATTGTGTGTTTGGATTTCAAGGTCTGAGGGCGCAATGCGTGTTTGCACACACACGGATGAGCGCGTTCACATAAGTGTGGGCTCGCTGGATGAAACCACAGACACACAAATCACAAAATCTTTAACGTACAGAGCACAGTGGCTTTCCCTTTCACCGGTGGCAGAGAGCAGGGGTCAGCTTTTATGGATCTGAGATAATTGAAAACGATAAATATGGCCTTTCAAAGCAAAGAAAATAAACTCACCCCTTCACCAGATTTAATGTTCAGCCGAGCGGCAACATTGGCACCGAGTCAATGGAAGGGGCTGCCGACAGCACACACAGGTGTGCTGATGTGTTCGCACACACACACACACACACACACACACACACACACACACACACACACACACAGGCTCACAGAACGGATAACAGCGTCTCCACGGGTCATGTGTGTCTTTAGGAGGACATTCACCACATCCTTGTTAAACGAGACAGCTGTGAAGATTACAGAGGCTCTGCACCCCCAGAGAAGCAAGCAGGCCTACCCACACACTCCTATATACAGTATATATATATATATATATATATATATATATATATCCATCCATCCATTATCTATACCGCCTATCCCTTTCGGGGTTGCGGAGGGCTGGAGCCTATCCCAGCTACAATGGGCGGGAGGCGGGGTACACCCTGAACCGGTCGCCATATATATATATATATATATATATACTGTATATATATACTGTATATATGTGTATATATATACTGTATATATATACTGTATATATGTGTATATATATACTGTATATATGTGTATATGTAATGCTAAAGAAACAATGATTGAATACAGTTAAATGAATGATGAAAAGTGAAGCTAATTAAAATAAATAAATATGTAATTCTGTGTCAAAAGCTAAAGAGTTTAATCAGAAAACAGTACTCAGTCGTCAGCGTCAGACTGCAGTTTCAGCTCACTGCTTTAAAAAAGCCGGAAAACGTGAAAGAAAACATCCAAAATGATGTCAATACACAACAAACCTGGAATCACAGTCAGGATCCTGATAGTTTCTGAAAGCCAACTGAAGGTATACTTCGAACGCAGTGGAACATACTTGGTGAAAATATAAGGTTTCCACCAGCTATTGTTTAAATTTTTTTCATGTATTTAATTACTTCAATGTTTGTTTGTCCTTTCATGTGGCCCTGCAATCGGCTGGCGACCGGTTCAGGGTGTACCCCGCCTCTCGCCCATTGTAGCTGGGATAGGCTCCAGCCCCCCGCAACCCCGAAAGGGATAGGCGGTATAGATAATGGATGGATGGATGGATTTAATTACTTCACTGTTCAGTACGAGCAGCTGATCTGTGTCAGAGATCTAAAAGGAGTTTGTACAGATGTAATTGTGAGGCCTTGGGCTTACAAACAACCGTCATTTTTCAAGGTTGAGTGTTAAAATTCATCCGTACTCTCAGGTAACGAGCCTCCTTCACACGTCGAGCTGGAGCTCGTCCAGGGGGTTTATGCAGGAGTATCAGTGCTGAGCAGGTGACAGGGTGTCAGTGGGGGGGCGCAGACAGAGAGGAGCAGTTCAACCGCTGCACAAGATCCTGAAACAGGTGGAAAATCTGCATCACTGTGTCAGACTGTTGGTCGTACGTCCAGAGAGAGGCACTGGATCCTACTCGAGGCTTCTGAAGTAGCATCACACTTCAGAATATCACTGTGAGAGCTCAGGATTTCAGTTAATTCATGCTGGAAAGTAATACTGGTTAAAGTTAAATTCGACTTGTTTTCACTGGCTTTGGCGCCAGAGAGAGAGAGAGAGAGAGCAGACTGGAGCTCAAACCAAGCTGACAGACATTAAATGTTGGATTTAGACAAAATGCAATTAAACTGGATGAAATCAAACAATCCATCTTAGTTACATGAGTGGAAGATGAGACGCAGAAGGGCTGAGAGCACTTTAAACACTGATAGCTCGACATAACGAAGCAGAGCGCCTCAGAAAGTACAAACACATTCTCCACATTACCTTTATGAAGTAATACATCAACAACAGTGTGTGCTTTGTCAATTTATTTTGTCAAAATATGAAAGCGATCCTTTAACACACAATGGCATCAAAGGAAATAAATGTGTAGGGAGGCTCCCTGAGTGGCTGCTGAACACAAGCAGATGCTGTTTCAGACTAATTGCTTTCCTACAAATATGCGTTAAGTGTTTTAAACTTTTAACGTGATTCTGCTACACCCACATACTCACATTACGTGGGTGTAGCAGCCTGCTAAAGAGTGAAGCCGGCAGCTGGTCAGGGAGCCTCCCTGTAGGATGAAGGCATAAACAAATGGGAGAAAACCTCCGGCAGAGCCAGAAGTGTGGGGGACCTGGAGGGACGACGTCTCCCAGCAGGTCTGGGATGACCCTCCTTGGTCCTGCATCTGGAGGAGGCAGCAGGAGGGACGGCATCTGGGATGCTGTGCTTACCCAGCTGTGACACTGAGCCCAGACCTGCACACACGGAGGCAGATGGATGGATGGAAAACAGAGTGGTGGAAACTTCTTTTATAGAGTTTCAGATCAAAGTTGAAATAACTTTTTCTAAAACACGGTTGGCTTTAAGCCGTGTTGGCCTCTAGAGGTGTGCCGACTCCCGCAGGAACTTTCTATAAACAGTCCTGTTGGCTTTCATGAACAGCCTGATGGGACACATGAAACAGGGTTATGGGAGCTTTTTCACACGCATCATGAGCTGAAGTGAGCTGAACTTATTTGCATTGAATTGAGAGCTGCTCAAACTTTTCCTGAAGGCCTGGTCTGGACTTCCAGGTGGCTCTGTGAGCCAATCATGTGGAGGCTGAGCACTGCTCCTCTCTCTGCTGCTGTCAGTTGTCAGTCAGACGGATGGATGCGACCCTCCTCCACCCCGTTCACCTCCGGTCCTCATGGCCTGTGCTGCTCCATGTTTCATCCATCCAGATCTTCAGCGTTTGCTCTTTGCTCCTCCAGCCGCACCTCCACCTAAACATACATGAATCACAGGTTTATGGAATGATGTTCACAGGAAAACGATAATGTCCTCTGTCTCTGGACGATTTCCTGAATCTCACAATTCTCTAAACTCCATCTGGATGCTTTGATTGTTCAGAGATGGCAAATCGTATTTTGACTGGAGTCATCATGACACAAACACTGTGTTCAACAGATCGGCTCAGGAGTCCACGCACTGCTGTCGGAGGTGTTCAAGCAGCAGCTGTCTCATTTCCTTCTCAAAGAAGATGTGCAGCTTTTTAATGAAAGAAGCCAGAACATACTCAGTTTTATTATCATCAAAAAAGAAAGAAGCACCATTTACTGTATCTGCAAAGTATGGATATTTAGTTTAAACTCTCTAAATATTGACAGTGAGACCATCTGACTTAGATTAACGCTTCATCGAAACTATGTTAGTGCTTTTCTTACAGATGAATTCATAGTTGAACGGCTGAGACACCTGCTGATCACATGACAATGAGAGAATGTTCACCTGAGCGGAAGGAAGACAGAAAACAAATGTCAGGAACAAAAACAGCGAATCACCACGAAGCACTAACCTGTGACATTAACCTCGACTCATCAGCCGAGAGCTTTTAAGAGCAGACGTTTTCAATCCCTGTCCAATCTGACGGCTGGCATTTGTCATCATCCCGACACTGAGATACTGTGTGTGTGTGTGTGTGTGTGTGTGTGTGTGTGTGTGTGTGTGTGTGTGTGTGTGTGTGTGTGTGTGTGTGTGTGTGTGTGTGTGTATGTGCACTCCTGTTGTGCAAGCAGAAAACACCTGTGTTTGAGCGGCCGTGTCATCTGAACACTTCTCTCATCTCCTCCTCCTCCTCCTCCTCTTCCTCTTCTCCTCGCCTGTCACTCCTCTTACAGCTGGTGTCAAAATAAAGGTCAGCGCTCTCTAACAGGCCGCGGAGGGCAAAGCCTGACGCCTGGAGACCCGGCGGTGAACTGACTCCGGCTCTTATTGCTTTCTTTGGCTTCTTATTGTGATGTAAGGATTTGCAATAAAGATTTGCTGAAGTTCTTTTTATCCAGGCTATTGCATGACGTTACCTCCTGACTGCAGATTATCTATATTAGCATATCCATCATCGTGCAGCGTGTCTCAAAGCCTGACATAATGTTTTTGATATCTGAGTTCCTGCAGTAAAGGAACGCTTTAGCTATCGATTTATATATGTATGGAAATAATCACTGTTTCTATAAATGAATGCATGTCTTTAAGTTTCTTCTGTGTTGTGACTGTCAGAATGAACCAGGATCAGTGTGTTGACACAAAGTGAGTTTCACGCTGCACAGAAATGAACGGAAGCCACCGGCGCTTCTTCTTTTCCAGTATTTATAGCACTGTGGTGACTGTTAATGATATGCAATAAAGTATTCATGATTTGTTAAATATAGGCCAAAACATGCAAAAAAGTTGTTGCCTACAAATTTACACACACTGCATGAGTGAAAATGGTTTAAAGTTTAGAAAATGTCGCACAAGACCAAAAATGCTTACACAGAGCAGCCGAAATCTCAATAATTGATTGAAACCAGCTCATTCCACGACGAGAGGAAGCTGAGGGTGACAATGCTAATTTAAGAAGACGCGAGTCTCAGTTAAGTTTCTCTGAGCCAAAGCGCTGTCACTCATAAAGTGATGCCACTGCAGCACAGTCTTTACCTCCTTCCTGTTTCTTTTCCTTCAGCTGTTTGTTTGTGCACCATTCGGCATCCCTCCGCTGCCCTGCCAGAGTAATTCCTCACAGGAGCACAGAAAGTCATCTGCAGCAGGCCTGCAGGCTGTCTCATAAATTTACCATACACACTCTCTTTGTTATGCATTGCTCTATCCAGGGGATGAGAGCAGCGTATGGCGTACAGCGAGGTGAGCCCGATGTGAAGAAATGCAGCTGCTCCAAACAAGCCTTCAGCCCAGCGGTTTAAAACTGAGTCGAATTAAGTCTGTTCATGTAGGAATGATTAGCAGCATCGCGTGTTTCCTCAGAGTCCACCTGAACAGCATGTAGTGAGTTTGAAAGAAGTGCTTTAACACGCAGGTCAGAACATACTCTGTATGTTCAGAGAAGGTCATGAGAGTGTCATGTGACACGCACGCTCGCATGTGCATGTTTCTCTACTTACCTGACTACATTTTGAAGTATGATCATGGTTTTGGTTGTCCTCAAAATGTCCAACACTAGGAAACTGAAAGTCCGAGTAAACGTTTCCTCGTGCAGGACTCTTGAAATTGGCCTGAACTATAACCTCCTGAGGCTGTGCTCTGAAACCTTCTGGGTGTATTCAGAACTTAACTGAACGTCTGTATTACTGATGCTCACTGCTGGACGTCTGGGCCGAAGCTTTCTGGTGGTTCATGAAGGCTGTCTGTGCATCTTAGTATGTTCTATTCATAAAGAAAAAAACAGATTAATCAGTTTTAACAGGAAAACAGGAGAACATGCTTGATAAAAAGGAAGAATAAGCACAAAGAAAGGAAGCATATTCCAAAATTTGACTTGAAGCCCTTGTTTTTGTCGCAGTGTGACCAGGATCTAAAATGCATGAAGTCGTCTGTCGATTGAACGCATGTGCACACTCGAACAAAACCTTTTTAAAGCTGAGCTAAATCAAACCTGACTCTAACAATAATCATCTGGTGCCACCACAGTATGCAAACAATACAAAGAACTCTATCCAGCATAACGAATGCACTTCCATTACACCTCCTTTGTAGTGAAAATGTTCTGGCCTGGAGCTACAGCCGTGTTTGGGAGGCGTGAGACCAGTTATGCCGGCCCCACACTGGAGGAAAATTGGGTAGATTTTGGGTCAGACTCGCCCCTCCCGTCGATCATGTGGGTGTTTCCAGGCAAAGTCAAGCATGACTGACTGTGGGAGTCTCTGCTAATCAGCTATGACTGGTGACACAGTTCACTAGTGTACTGGGAGCGCTTGATTTGATGCACAGGGGTAGACACGCCAAATGCAAAATGTCAGCATCCCACTTCATCAAGTGTAATTAATTGTGAAATCATGATCGCAATTAACACAGGATTAATTGTGCAGCCTCAAACTCCACAGCACTGATTTGGCACAGAGCAGGTGAGAATCAGCTCTCAACAGGTAAGAGAGCATGGCCACAGGGGACGTGACTTTAAATCTTTTAATCTATCTTTACACGATCAGTGATTAACGACTGTAAGCCTTTTTAGGATTACCCACATACTGTGCATGCAATGAAAATGTGTTTCTGTGTTCTCAACCAATCAGGATGAGTCTGTTTAAGCACACTGCCCCAATAAAAGAACACGATCCTCATTATTCCTCTCGAAGAATCGGCAGGGTGCCGGTGTGCAGGTCCGTGAGTGCCAGCGCTAAAAGACTCATTAGACATTCACACAAAGTTCATTTCACAAACCTGGAGAGCATCCCGGTGGATGAGGACGAGTCCAGAATGGATGCCTCCCCTCACCCGTCCCACCTGCGATGCAGAGGCTGAAGAGGAAGCCCAGCAGCCCCTCAGTCCTGCTGCTAATACATCCTCCTTACATCGAGGCAGAGCAGCCATCTGGACATGGAGGGGAAATATTGTGTGATTAAATCAGTTTAAAGTGAGGCGCGATACTGAGCTCCCTCAGCCTTAAATTACTCCAGACAAATGCACTCGTCTCAAAGAGGTTATCACACACCTGTCGCACATAACAGTAACTGCACATTTAACCATAAAGATGCAAAACTGGAAAAACACGCCGTGTGCTTGATGTTGTTTTCGCTGAAAAGGAGGAAACACTGTTGGAAGCCTCTCCTCTGATGTTAACGGGTGAATATTTGAGATTCACTTTCATCCTTTGTGGAAATTTGGTTGCCAGTTTACTATAATTTTCATTGACATCTGCTAGATCTCAGAATGTGTTAATAATACTGCAAGTGTGCTATGACATTAACTTTAGAGGAACAAAGCTTATCAAGACGTTATAATAAACTGTAAGTTATTGCTTTTAGGGTCCATAATGGTCACATGGTAGCATTACTGTATGTTGGTGTGCTCCAGCTGGGAGACACCACAGACAAAACACATAAAATATTATAAAAGAAGGATCAGTAACACATCCACACTTGGGATGTTTTCCTCTTAAAGGATTCTGCCAACAGACCTTTAGATAATACAGAACTTTTAGGGGGAATTATGAGCGATTTGCTTGTATCACCACGATTATTGAAAGCACCAACATGACTGGAAAGATGAAGAGCAGCTGCATGTGTGCCCCTTATCTTAACCGGCAATATGGAACTTGTAAATAAATAACTGAATAAACATGAATATGAATTCATTAGACATTATTACATTATTCATCTTTGTCCCATTTGCCTGAAACTGGCAAATGGGACATTCAGTGATGTTTTGCTGTCGGCAAGCGTTGCATGCATGAGCTGGGTTTAAGAGAAGAAATACAGTGATGCTAAATATGCAGCAGACACGGCCCGTTCAGAAACACATTAGAACATAAGCATTGCTTTTTGTTTATTGCACACAGCCCGTGTTCGCCATCTGCTTTCTCTACGCCGCGCTGGTTACCCCCGCCTCAGGCTAGACACCACGGCGAAGAAGGGAGCTCATCAGGATGACTGACTGTAATGGGGAGGAGAAGTCGCCCAAATGTGCAGGAGGAGGCAGGACAAGCAAACAAATTCAAAGCAAAGAGAAGCACTTTCATAATGACGTTTGATTAATGTCTGCAGGGGTTTCTGTATTTACGTGGCCTCTGCTCAGGCAGGAGAGAACACACCTTGTGTTGTGTCCTGTTTACTTGAGAATCCCCTGAATTGAAAGTAAAAGTGGTTTCTTCAACAGTGAAACCTGCCGTGGCTCCACGAAACAGAGCTCAAACCCACAGCTTTACTTTTGGCCAGATAATTAGGGCTTGAACTCTTATCCTCCATCGAATGACACATCACTGCCAAGAGTTAACAAAGCTAAAAAGCACATTTCATACTGTCTATAATTATGCATTAGCAGAGCAGAGGGGAGGTGTGTGAGAACATACACGCCTCCGCCTCACAGTATGGATGATAATTTCCACCCTTCCATCCATCAACCCTGATCACAGAGCTGCTGCTAATATTGGTTCATTTTTCAACAAATCCCAACGGTCAGGAAAGACGGAGAAAGAGAAGTGAAGTAATATGGGTGCATAAAAAATCTAATATTCTGTTAAATTAATGTAATTGTCTCTATATTGTATTTCTAAAGATGCAGAGTAATAACTCAGCCACTGAATAATTGGACTGAGGTAACACTTCAATGAAAACGTTGACATGGTTTGCAGTAGCTCAACTTCCCATAAGAAACGATAAATGAATGAGAAAGAATGAAAGTTCTTGAACTAATTGCATTTTCTGTTCCTGCAACGACAGGAACAAATGAATATGTGTGTAATAAAAAGCATTCGCAGCTCCAGGAGAGCACACATCAGCTAACTCTCCTCTTTGCAGTGTCAGGACCACCACCCGCCTGGTGGAGGTCCTGCAGCTGCAGCTTTCACCTGAATGATCAATGAGCTGCTTGAGTCAGAGAAGACGGCAGCCTGCTGCACCGAGAGCCGACACAGGCCTGCCTTTTGTCAGAGTTTGGGTTTAAGAATAATGCTTGCATTAGGACCAAAAACCCTGCAGCTCACCGCTTTGAGACTAAACATCCTCTTTTAGCCATGTTAGCAGCAGAGGATGGCAGCGCTGTCGGTTGGTTGGTCCACCGCTTTGGTCCACACTGAAATACCTCAACAACGATTAGATGGATTTGTTGCTGTTTGTCCACTGGCGCACTGCATAACTACATTTCTCATCACAGCTCCAAGTGTACTTTGAGTTTCACGCTAACTGGCATGTTAGCATGCTAATATGCTCAGCTAAGATGGTACTGTCATTGTGAGCTTGTTAGTATGCTAACATTAGCGTTTAGCTCAAGGATAGATATCCCCTTAAATACCTGTCAGAGGTGACAGATGGTTTCAGTCGCAGTAAGAGTGAGAAGTTTGACGGCATAAACGCTGTCAGCAATCAGGAGCTGCATGTTTAACAGTGATCCAAAGAGAACGTCACGACAAAAGAGCGACTAAAGAAAAGGAAAAAGAAACGGCCATTTGAATAAAGCCTGCAGAAAAGTAGTTAGAGGCATATTAGATGTGGAGTAAAATCCACATAATCATACATCCAGTCCTCATGGATTTGTTGCCTAGTTACGGCAATTACTGTATATGGCATTCATATATTCACACTGATGTGACCATAGTTCACTGAAACATGTTAACTTGCCTTCTGTAAGAGTCAAGTCGAGCTTAAAATAGAAACTCGAATGTATTATTTGGGCTTTTGCCAATGAAGGAAATGGACACAAGTCAAGTTTGAAGAAAATGGGAAAATGGAAATTACAGCAGTGCATCACAAAATAATGACTGGCACAAAGTGAATATCATGAGCTGAATTTCGATCAGAGCACCTCAGGCTGTTTCATTCTTTGATTTCAAGGTTCCTCCTGTGATGCCAATAGGGTTCCTGACATCGGGGCGACATTCTTTACGCTTACAGGGCGTCAAAGTGTGTTTACAGGTCTCTGGGAATACGACTGCATGTGTGAAAAAGTTGCATGAAGCCCTGAAGTTTGGTAAAAGTCTGCCAATGTCAGCACACTTTGACAAGAAGAATGCTTTTAAACTGTCCATCACAACTCCAGCGGTGCAACAGAAGGACTTCTTCATGGGTTTGTCATTTAGAAGACTTTTTGTTGTGCTTACAATTGACTGGCCTTTGGAGTCACTTCATACGTTTCAGGTGCTTTAGTTTACATGTGATCAGCTGTTTTCCATCCACAAAGCAGCTTTATTATTTATTTGGAATCATGTTTTTGTCGTCCTGATTAATGGAAGTTTTACTTCCATTAAGATCTGTCTCATAACTCTTTGTCACTCTGATCACATGTCAGTTTTGGGGTTCAGTATCTTGGCTAAGGATACTCCGGCATGTGGACTGCCGAGGCCAGGGATCGAACCACCGCTGATCGGTGGACGGCCGCTGTACCTCCTGAGCCACAGCCTGCACGTTGCAGGTGCTCTCGCTGTCACGTATTTGCAGCTTCTCGTGTCAGTGAATGCAGCAAAACGTTCACAGTCTTCTGCTTCCTGTCTGCTTGTCGTGGTTATTCTCTCTGTAAAAAGTCCACTTTCATGAAATGGTGATTTTTTTTTTTCTGGCTCAGCCCCTGGAGTGCTACATAAAAGCTCGGTTTAGAAAACATCCTCCTGCCTGCCAGGTGACGCAGCGGCAATGCCCACCGCCCCTGGCCTGAAAGCGAGACAGAAAGCCGCAGAGGCGTGGGGTTGAACCGGCCCCCGCTGGGAAGGATGATGGTAAAGTGTAAAGATGACAGTTGCCAGGGTATTTTCTGCTGACATCCACAGCGTGAGCTCATGACTCCCTGCTCACATTTGGTGAAAACATTAGCGTTTTGTGTATTTTGCATGAGTCTGTCAGCATCCCGATGACGGCTGCAGCTCAGATCATTCTCTTTCTGGGAATGTGACCAGCCACTGCTAAGATATTCAAAGCAATAGGGAGGTTTTACCAGCCTGAACAACAGGGTGGATTATTTATCACCATGCATTCCAGAGAAACAGTTGACTCCTCTTTATCAGGCCACAGCTGGGTGCCCAGGGCCCCACTGTTGTTCTTGTCGAGACAAGAATCCGTATTAGATTAATTTAAATAAAATTCCATCTGTGATCTTCATTCAGAATCTGCTTAGAGGCCTTAAACTGTGCAGCATCAAAGTCGATTTAACAGAGAACAGACTGGGCATGACAGAAAATCAGAGTCCTGGCGAGACGGCACCCCTCAGCAGGCATCTTCTCATTGATGTCTGCGCAGCATGAAATGGTTAATGACTCGCGAACATCCCAATGGTCAAACTGCTGCAGATTGAAATGTCAGTGATGTCTTAATGTTTTCTGTTGGTAATGTCAGGATGCAGGCGTCTCCGTCATGAGCCCGTCCAGCATCATAAAATGACAAATAAAACCCAGCCTCCATGTGCACAGCGCACAGAACAACAACGATCCCTTTCAGTGACTGCCTCTGCATCCTGCAGACCTGAAAAATGAAACCTTAGATCTATTAACAATCAGTCTGTTGGAAATTCCCTAATGGACTTTTTGGTTTCAGACCAAATGGAGAGGAAGTCAAACTACATTGCAAATGACATCTGCAAGCCAGAGTGAATCAATTTCTATTTAGGAAAACTATTCAAAGGATCCTCCACGACTGTCAAACGCTCACCTGCGGTAGGATTGAAAGGTGGATTTGAAAAGTTTGCAGCTTCAAGTTCATTAGTGATGACACCTAAAACATGTGTGGAACTTCTTGAAGTATTGATACCTGGCTGTGCAAGGAGCAGCACATTTCAGATTTGTACGTATTTTGTCAAACGTGTGTCCTGACCAGAGGTCACCCGACACGAGGGGTTGATGTCGCCATCGGTGGGTGCTGCTCGCAGTAAATGCAGTTGTGACAGCTGAGAAATCAAAGGAAGAACCAAACGGGAGCAGGTTGATCCAACATTCACAAGGCAAGAGGGCGCCCTGAAGTCTGAAAATGATGTGACACGGGCTTCAGTCACCACGTCTCAACACACTGCTCTCCAGCACCATCAGAGACAGAGACAGTATCTACTGTCCGTCTGTAGGTGATGTTTGCTGCGTCTCTTCAAGATTATTGTCTCCTCTCCTGCACTGAATCCTCACGTTAGACCTGTAATCAATAATCAGTTTGTGTGTTGGTGTTTTTCTCCATTAGATGGGCTTTTTATCAGGGCAGAATCCAAACCTCCGTCTCTCAAGCTGTGATTCAAAACGAGGGTTCAGGAAGGAAGGAGTGTGTGTGTGTGTGTGTGTGTGTGTGTGTGTGTGTGTGTGTGTGTGTGTGTGTGTGTGTGTGTGTGTGTGTGTGTGTCAGAGGACCTGTGTAAATGTGCTGTGCCATTAATGTGCTAATGGCGACACTGACAGAACGCTCACATGGCGTTGATATTGATCCCTTAAGCTTCGTAACCTGTTGATGATGAATGAGTCAGAGGCCTATCTTTATAGCGTTTGCCACAGGAAGACCTATCTGCATGCAATTAGCATGTTGATGGCGTCGCAGCGCGCTCGATGCCGCTGCGCGCGCACAGTGACAGGGCGAGAGAGACGCAGCAGCCGCGCCTCTGCATTATTCAACAGGATGAAGGTGGATGCTGGCGGGGGAGCCCGAGCGAGCTGTCTGCTGACGGGACGCTGCAGCAGCGCACAGCGCATCGTTTCAGCCGGTAGAAGTAAGAGCAGCAGCAGCAGCACACCTTTGCACAGTGCCCGAGGCCATGTTCAGAGTCCAGCCTCTGCTGTGGTGATGCATTTACATGAGGTGACATCTGTCAGCCTGATGCATCGATCCTGGTGATCACATGGATGATGAGAGTGTAAGTAAGCAAGCACCATTTAGGTGGATGACTGCTCTTAAACCGGCAGCTGAGACTGATTTACTGTGAGTAAACCACTACATTAAATGTTAATGTATTTATCATATAATCATTGAGTCAAATGAGCCAGGTGCCCCAAATTTCACATTTTTTCATCGTCCTAATCCCCATTCTTCCAGATTATCCACAGGCATTCATGCTCCTTTTCCCTTAACCCTGTGATGCAACGTATTTCAAAGCTTTTAATGCTCAACATCCCAGCTCACACAAACCTCCCAGTAACATATCAACAATCTAATGACACCGATGTCGGCCAACAACGCGTGGTTTGTGTGTAGTGTGTGTGTTTGGACCAGCTCATATACAGTACAGCATGTTTTGGTCATTTCTGAGATTATTTATTTATTTATTTATTTATTTATTTATTTATTTATTTCATTATTTATTTAATATCTTAATTTTTCAGTTTCAAATTTGCTAAAATTTAGATGGACCGCCTTTCAGATGATGCTGAATCAGTGTCAGATATGATTGGAAATCTGATGTTTATCCGACATCAGTCATCAGCACAGAAGTGTGAATGCTGGATGGTGAAAAGCTAAACTGCTCAGCTGGCTGTGAAACACCAATAATCTGTTTGTACTGGTATGACGTGCTGGAAGTGCGTCCACTGTGATGACGTGTATGTGTCCAGTTTTGTTTTATTTTGTAGTAATTTTTTTTGCATTCCTGTAAGTTTTACTTCCTGTCATTGTTCAGTTTCCCGCCACTTTTATCATCACCTGTTCTCGATCATCCAATCAGTCCTCAGAGCTTAAAGTCCTCGTTGTCTCCGCCTGTTTGCAGGTCGTCTTTGTCCTCCTGCAGACGAGGCTCAGTCTTTGTTGTTCAGTTGTGTTTTATCTCTGTCTGGTGTTCGAGTTTAGATGATTGCCCGGCTGACTTCCTGTTCTGTCTGTTCCCTCGACTTAATTAAAGGTTTGGAGTCTCTTTGAGTTCTGGTCATCACAGGTTCAGCGCTGTGGCTGAGCTCGAGCAGAGATTCAGCTGCTGCATTATAATGTGAAGAGGCTGAAGCTCACGCTGTGAAAGCCCCGCTTTTATTAAATAATCCCAAATACAAGGTGTTCCACTGCAAGTATTTAAAAACTTTGTGACAAATAAGTGACTAAATGATCGATAACAGCTCCACAGCTTCCACCATTGTGAAGTTTGCACCCTTTGTTTGAACAGCCATGTAAAGCCATGTAAATCCTCCACACTGGACCTTCAACAGCATTTCAGATTAACTTAACTCCTCGAAAATCAGATCAGTCACACACACCAATTCAACTTAGCTTTATTTGTTTTTTGGATGTGATTAATGCAAACTTAATGACAGATGGACGGCAAGAAGTACAAAGCGTAGGCCTACAGCCCCTGAGTTTCTGTGTCAGGTGGTCCTCGTGGGTCTCAGACCTTTGAATTATTCATCACAGACTTTCAAACGTGGTCTATAGGATACATCAGTCCACTTAGCAGTTGCCAAGTTGGCAACAGCAAGAGGAAGCCAGAGAGACAGTGAGAGAGGGTGAGGCGTCATGGA
This sequence comes from Chaetodon trifascialis, assembly GCF_039877785.1. NCBI lineage: Eukaryota > Metazoa > Chordata > Actinopteri > Chaetodontiformes > Chaetodontidae > Chaetodon > Chaetodon trifascialis. The sequence continues at coordinate 26,951,004 of NC_092068.1, read as the reverse complement.
CAGAGAGCATGGAAATAAACTAAGAGAGCACCAAAGAGTGCAGAGTCAAGGCTATTATTGGATTTGATTATCTCCCAGCCCGGCCGGCCGTTCAGACGCGTCGTCGCTGACTTCCCATCGAACACCCCGAGTGATGCACAGAGAGAGAAAATGTAAATGTGTGTGTGTGGGTGCTGTGGATCTGATGGAGCAGACCAAGAGGACGTTTCCTCAGAGAAAGCACCTCTCCATTTTTCTGCTCGCTCAGACAAGCATCAATATTACGATGAATCTACACTTTGTCCACGCAGCGTCTTTAATCAGAGGGGAAGAAAAGAGGGGCTGTCTCACTACAGGACCAATCAATGGCCGCGCCGCCCTTAACGAGCTGCAGGCAGACCGAGGCACTCAGAAGTGCACACAGAGCTCCTCCAAAAACACACCCGGCACACACACACCGATTCGAGCCGCAACAAGCCTCATTTGCATGCAAATCAGAGCTGAGATGAGACGCAGCGCAGGAATAAGCTGCTCTTGCATATGATCACCTTGGTCTGAATGGTCACACAAATTTATTTCATGATTTAAAGACCACAAAATGTCAGACTGGAGACAGAGACAGAGGAAACGGCACGCAATTACATGCGACAGCTGAACTCGCCGCGCTTGTCTTGCAGCTCCATGCAGCTGTGGCCAATCTAACATTTTGCATACATTGTTGAAACATAACCAGATAAAGAGACACAAATTATGTTGGCATTTACAAATTCATGCATATTAGCATCATTATGTGGCTACTTTGATCAAATTATGGGTTATGTAAAAGCCTGTGTATCATGGCATCCCAACTTGAAATCCTGTCCAAATCCCAGCTTTGTTTACATGCAGTGGCTCATTTCAAAGGACTTATTACACACTCTGAAATTGGTTAACTGGGCCTTTTGTGTCTGTACTGAAAAGACAAAATGAATGGCACGACTAAAATATCATCAAAGACAGACTGTGGGAATGTGGAAACTAAATATTTGTCTCAGCACGCTGAATAATGCGCGCTCTCATGCCCCTGTTAGACAACCTCCTCGAGCCTCTGTGAAAACAGTCATGAGTTTTGTTGAACATCCTTTGGCATCGCAATCGATGACTAATAAACAAAGCTTAAGTTATGCAGAGCATCTCCTTATAAGACACAGAACAAAAGAAAGAGGCTGTTTACAGAGCAGAAACTGCTTCAGTTTCATTTAAAGGCTCTTCACTGGCCTGTACGTTTTCTGCAGTGCTCTCAGAGGGACTGTTGTACTTTAATCCATTACATGTTGTGACAGCTGTGGTTATTAGTTACTTTGGAGATTTACCAAAGTCTGACTTTCTAATTCTACTCTTTAAGTACACTTTGCTGATTATACCTCTGTACTGTTCTGAACAAAGAGCGTTTTATTTGAGTTTATTATGTTGACATTGTCTGTCAGTCTGTGCAGCCAAGAGTCTGGGACAAAACCCCGGTGAAACCACGACGTGCCACACAAGGTGCTGCATGTTCATTAAAGAGCTTTAGAGGTGCTGGTAACCTTTGCTAACCTTCCAAAACCTTCCAAAACTAACAACGTGACCTCATTTCCACCTTCGTCCTTGTCACAATCACTGTGGCCACTGGAGAGCTTTGTCACTTCAATATAAACATAAGACTGACGTGTCAGACGTGTGGAAATGTGTGTGAAACACTTTTTCTCCACCTGTTCTGAATTTTCTGTTTCCACTGACTCCATGCTGGTCCATGCTGGCTGCAGACGAACCAATCCTATAACCAACTGTCCAATGCTAAAATATCTGTGTACGGTCAGGTCGGGAAAAGATCATGTTGGTGTTTGAAGAGGCAAAATCAAGTGTTTATTGCAGGGTCTGTGACTGGGCACAGCCTCCCACATGAAGCATGACTGAACGCTGGGACTGGATGGGGAGGTGTGGGATCCAATGTGAAGGTAATTCTAAGGGGTACTGGGTTGAGATAGACATGTGGTACCATTGTGACACATGGTTCGTACAGCTGCTTCATTTCCCTTGACAGCAAGTAGCTTCACAGGGGGGGCGTAACACACGGGAGGTGCACACTGCACCCCCCGATCCTCCTCTTATTATGCAGGCACGCTGGCTGTCTGCAGTGCAGTCACAAGGACAGGAACTCTCTCCGGCTCACGGTCAGTCCAGTTTGTTGGAAACACATCCAAGCTGCAAAAGGAATATTCTTCAAGTGTTTGGAGCTGGAAACCTCCTCACAGGATGTTTGAGTGGCTATGAATGGCTCCACTCTGTAATGTCACAAATGGAAAATAAAGATATTCATTATCTCTCTTTTGTGAGTTTGGTTCATTAAGCTCTGCATTAAAGGGCAGCGCTGAGGGATTCCTGGGGGTGCGGTGACGCTGTGTGTGTTATGTGTTGTCATTGATTGTGAAGCTCTCTGTCTGCACCGGAGATTCCTTTCCAGTCTCCTTTAAGTCTGTCCTGTATTGATTGAGCAACAGTTATTTCACCTTTAATGAGCCAGAGTGGGATTTTTCCAGGCTCATTGACAACAAGTCGAATGATTTATTCATCTGAAATCACACGAGTGGAGGAGGGGAAGCGGCGCTGATGTTGAACAGTGCTCCTGCATCTGTTCTCTCGTCTCCTCTGCACACACTGAGGCAGGTCATGAGATTAAAACTAAGACTAAAACTCTAGCTCGTGTATTCAGACATTCAAATTATGGCAAATTAATCTGGAACCCAAAATACTGTGATTCAGCCTCTATGGAAGAGGAGGAGGCAGGCTGGCGTTGCAGGTGTCAGTACCTGGACAGAGCTCGTGCTTCTCTTCTCTTTGTGGAGCGCCGCGCTGACAGCTTACCAACTAATCATGCCAGAGGGAAATCTGGCTGTTATGCAAGCAGTCTCAATGCTACGCATGAAAACTCTGCTCAGCATAGCAATTACATTGATCTTCTGCTGATGGCTTTCCTGCGGGAAGAAATTTTTACGAAAAAACCACCAAATTATGAAATATTAAACAGGGCATTGAGCTCCTGTGGCAGACAATCATGTGGGGTTTTTCAATTAGTAGCACAACTATTACTGAGTATCAGCGTATTTATACAGAGCTTTTCAAAACAAAATGCTTGACAGATAGTAGCAGACAGGAGGATGTACATATAGAGGAGAAGCTCTCCTTGAGTTAATAAATAAACAAAGATCAGCAACGGCTTCAATAACAGAACAAATCAGGACAACACCCATTGAGCAAATGAACGAGCAATGAAACAGCTTTGAGCTGCTCTTTGTGAGGTAGCTTCAATATATTTGACTGAATACAACAACATCTCCTCAAAGATAGACTGATGAGTCACAGTGAGTTTGTTTGCAGCCTGGAAAGCATTTTAAAAGGCAACGAAAGAAGCAGAAACATCTCTGACGTGTCTGCAGGTGGTGAAAATGCTCCAGTCGGCTAACGCAGCTCGGTCTTAATGAAAGTGTTAACATGGCTGAAATGCTCATCAATAGCGTGGCGGAAAAAACACGACTCTGCATATTTTCTGCTTAGTCTGCACACGATCACCTGAGCGTAATCACACCACGTCACGTGCATGGCCTCAACATTATTTGCATCATGTCATCATTGAAGCTGAGGTGTATGTACGGCTGCATGTTCCTGACACTCGTGTCTGCAGGAGAGTATTTAAAGAAACAGCAGAGGTCAGGATGGAAAGTGTTTTAATGTCAGCCTCCATTACGTGCAGTCAGCCTTAAAAGCTAGTGGATGGATGAGCGGTGCAGAGGATGGGTGAGAAATAGCGTTTGGCCAGCAGCCTGATCACCTGAGGGACGGCGGACAATGGGAGAGCTATGGACGGATCAAAGGACGAGCGTGAGGGATCAAGCGTGGAATAGATTGTCAGGTAAACCCCCTTATTTACACAGATAGCCTTGAGAGGCAATCTGGTGAAGCATTGTAGCAGACTCCAGGTATCAGTCCTGGGCTAAATGTGTCTGTGTTCAAGACTATAGAGCAGCACGGCGTCTTCTACAGGCTGCTGAGGATCACAAGACAAGAGCTGCTAATGTCCAGAGACAAAGAGAGGAAGGCTGCGCGCTTCAAGGAATAAAGAACTGAAAATCTGTCTTCTGAAGTATCAAACAGGCTTTTCTTTGACAGGTGGCTCCGAAAAGTTTGCAGCTCCTCCTTCATGAACGACAGCAGTCAGCTTTGGTTTCCAGCAGCCGCAGCGGATTCCAGTGATCTCAGCTCTGCGTCAAGGTCAAGGTCTGACCATGTTCACCCATGTTAGACTGTCAGCTGATCGGTTTCACCTGCCCCCCCCGCCCCCCCGAGGACGTGTGCCAGTTTGTCTCTGTGCGTGTGCAGCTCTGCAGCCCCTTCCTCACATCGATTATAGTAAAACACAATCAGCAGTAAAATACAGATAAAACAACCATAACAAACAAAAAGTGTAAAAAAAAAAAAAAGAAGAAGAACAAAACACTAAATTATGAAACAGAACATAAAAGCCAGAGTAAACAGACGGTTTTTAGCTCAGTTTAAAAATCAGTACTTTCAGCTCCTCTCTGATCGTCCGGGCGGCTAAAAGAGAAGAACCGGAGGATCCGATTGGCCTTCCTGCTTCATGAAGCCAAAGCTGAGAGCGAGGCCGTGCAGTGCTTTCTCACCTAAGAGCAGAATATTAGCTTCAGTTTGAAAACTCGAGTCGGTGCTCGAGCAGCAGTTTGAGCTGACTGCAGCCGCACTGAAGACTCGTCCCTCGTGTCCTCCGACATGTTTATCGCTTGAACACGACGTGTGCTTCCGTTCCAGAGACAAAGCCCTTCGGCATCCGCGGTGATTGTGACGGGAGCAAAGGAGCAACTCGGGTGTTGTTCTAACACAAAGTTAGTCACAGGAGACGCGTGTTGGTTTCCTGTTTCCATCCCACAGTCAGCATTTTTCCTTCTTTTTCAAACCTGCTGATGAAGGTCCTCTAACCTCTGGTTTTAACTCTGAAACCTGACCAGAGTTCAAACTGTGCTGTCACTAATGCTGGAGATGTGTCAGATGTGAAAGCAGTGCAGCTCGAAGAGGAAGCCTCAAACTTGAACATGTGGGTCCTTTAAATGAAATGAAGGATTGTTAAAGTTTCATTATTAAAGACAGAAGGTGAAAGAGACGAGTAACTGACTGGTTTTGGTGAATCAGCATGATGAGCGATGTTTTAATATGATGCTAATAGCTAATGAAGCTAATACGTCACTAAATGTGCATCTTGTAATCTTCTGATGGACCTTTGGGGAGGTGGGACAGCGATTAGCACGTCTAGCTGTGAGTGAGACATGCTAACAGCAACGTTTGGATCGACAGCAGAAGCGATGCTGCAGGGCTGGTTTGAGGACTGTTGTTTGATGCATTTTAACATGTTTCACTGTGACTCTGCTGCTGCTGTGATCCACTGTCACTGCTGTGCAGCTGTCATCCTCCGCGAAGGATCGGGCTCCAGACCACTCCTGCCTGCGGGGGGTCAGTGTCGAACATCCAAAGACTTTGGGTGGAGTGTTCCCTCAAAGCACAGCGTGATGCTCTGCTATTGGCAGGTTGACATAAGCAGTGGACGCTCAGTCGGAAAGCAAAGGAATTAGCAGAAAGCATAAAAACAGCAATGATTTCGGCTGTCTTGTTAAAAGTCTAAATGAATGAACCAACAGCTCGTTCTCGGAGCCACATTGTATTTGCATCTTCTTCCATCCCTGTCATCATTAGGCGTGCAGTTAAATAGAACAGAGCGTGATACTGGAGCTCTGTTTGTCATTTATTCTGCATTTAAAAGCCCTTCAACCAATTTCCTCAAACAGATGGCACAGCAAATGCGATCAGGGATATCAGCAGAATTGTCTCTATCACTCTGCAGCCATTTATAACCCGTATCAGCAATTTTCTTGGCAAACAGTGAATATCCACCCAAAGAAGGGGCTTATTGCATCCTCTTAAAATTCAATAGCTGTTATGAAACTGAATATTCTTGGGAGTCAGATGAACACTTCAGTGTAGAACTGATGAGCACATCCACTTGCTTTTATGCTCGGTGACTTGAATCACCACTTGTAGAGGAAGAGAATCTATCATTAGCGCATTAGAACGAGTGGAAATCAAATATTTATGTCACTTGGAAAGGCCTGTATAGGTGAACGCGGCGCACATTCGGATTACAGCAATTAAAAACGAAGGGGGAATTATTCATGGCATATCTTTTGTTTCCTGCCACCTGCATGCTCCCGCAGCCATTGTCAGCACGCCGCCTGGAAACACAGCCCCCGCCCCCCCCGCCCCCCCGCTTTACTGCGCTTATTTCCCAATAACCACACAGAAGCTTTACCAAATGAACCATTGATCAGAGAGGTGGAGGAGAAAGTGGTATAGATCAGACTGCTAATTTGAATATGAATGAAGTGTTAGATCGATGAGTGACCCTGCAGCATGCCTTCACACTCGAGTAAACAAAACATATGTGCGTGTGTGTGTGTGTGTGTTTGCATTAAAATGAGCACAAAATAGAGAGGTGGAAAAGTTCTGCAGTGGTGGTCGTAGACAACAACAACAACAACAACAACAACAAAGTCTTTTTTATTTAAGGCCTTGTCCTTCAAGGAGGACCAGGTGACTCACCTGGCATGGCCGGCCGGGGATGACCCAGAGAAACTGAAGCTACCTGCTCGTACCACAGCTGCACATGTTGCACAGCCTGAGCTCAGAGACGTCTTTGTGCTGCATCAAAGGGCCTCTGCTTTCCAGCTTTCCTTTCTAATACCAGCAGAGTTAGAGTTATACAGTACATGAAGGTAAATAACCACAGAGCGTCCTGCGGGACGGACGAGGAACTTCAGGGACTTCAGTCATAATATGACAGATTTCTTTAGAGAATCATACGGAGCCTCAAAGACGATATTTCTTGACCTCGTGTGCACAAGTCTTTATCTGGTGCATGTAAGATAATAACGTATTCCTACAAGATATTCACATGGTAAATATCACCTTTCAGACTCTCGGGGCTTCGTGGGACTGTGCAGGACCGTCTGTCACAGTCATTTCACGTTCCTGAGAGACTGAGGAGAAAACAAGCTGCACCTGAGACCTCCTGCAGTAAGTACACGACGTCCCTCGAGGTGAGCGCCGAGGCTTTGCTGAGAACTTAATTCTGAATTGCTTCGCTCGTGTACTTGGACTCTGAATAGACTTTCTTTTTTTTGTCCGGCCTTGCCACCGTCTCTAAGATTGCCAGGACATTTCCTTTATTATCTGACTCCAATGTCTCATCCACAGCCCTCAATTTTAGTGTTGCCTGCTTCCATTTCCTAAATCCTTTGAGTGACTGAAACACGCTCTCAAGGCTCTTTGGAGGGCTGAAACGCCCACGAGCACAACAGTACGCAGCATCTTCAGTCTTTGGGTATTCGAGCCGGGGGCGAATGTTTTACCACGCAGACACGAAGTTCTTCCCCTCCGTGAATAACAACCACAGCAGCAGTGACGTCGAAAACATGAGGAGAGAAGGCGAGTTCATTCATTCATTCATTTATTCATTCATTCATTCATGTATGTGGTCTGTAATGGAGTGCACAAGCTTCCCAGACTGGAGCGTAAGAATGAAGACAGTCGAAAGCCAAACCCACAGACAGTGAATGATTAAAACAGAGACTCCTCACGTCGTCCAAGCTGCATTTTTCCTTCTCTGCGTTTTTTTCTTGTTAAATCAGGGAAATAATGATCAATTATCAGTGTTTAGCCACTCCACTTCACCCACATCCTCCACAGATTCTCATCATTCACCACTCAGGTGTTTAATAAACAGCTATTTATTATCTCCGCCTGTGTTCTTTAAATTTGCATTTTGTTTATCTGGATACTCCTCTTCATCATCATTCGTCTTTCCCATCATGCTTTGAGAGAACGACAGGAGCCCTGCCTGGACAAATTGCCGGTCTACCAGGCGACGAACCCCCTCACATCCCCTCATCTGAACCAATCAGAATACCCAGAGCTCTCTGCATGTGTGTGAGGAGACCAGCTGTGTGAGGACAGTTAAACCAGCGAGTGAGTCTGTGCACGACCGACGGAGTGTGTTAACACACGATGAAGACTCACATCCAGCAAAACACGCAGCTTCTTTAGAAAAACTGAGCCAGCAGACAAACAGAAGACTGGGAAAACAATCCAGCGTCACATAAAGACACATTACATCTGCTCATTCAGCTCGGGGCTTTTAACTGAATTACACTGTAGTGTCACAGATTTCTGCTGCTCTCACTGTTATCCTGCAGGAGCGACACAAAGCTCAATATTCCCCATTTGTATTTGAGATTTTAAAGGGGATCCGATGCATAATGACGCTTCACTAAACTGAAGCTTTTCTGCATCATTTTGAACAAGTTTGTCGCTTTGTGGTCAGATTTGTGGTTTGGCCTAAAATAAGTTTTCTGCACACTTTACGATACTTCACTCACAAAAGAAATCAACCTTCACTTTTCACACCAACCCTGATGTCGTGGGTGAAAGTCCTGGTTTGATCCGTCCATTTTCTTGTGCTACATCATTTGACATGTTAGGAGCATGAATCGGCTCTCTGTGGAATCAGACTGCTCACCTTGAAAAATGATGCTGAAGTGGGACCCTGAAGGGGTCCTGAGCAGGCGTGTGATGAGTGAGGGCGGTTTCTCCAGCTGTTTGAATCATCAGTGAAGTCTCATCAAATCCACCTTTCTGAAGATGAGCTCAGTTCTCCTCCGTCACAGACGTCTGTCCTGGTGTGAAATTACCCAAAATATTAGCAGCTTCAGGAGCGTCTCTCTGTGACAAAACATCATGTTGAATTTGTCCTGGAAATATTCTTGTAACTGCATTTCACCAAAGAAAGAAAAGGCATTAACATGTAAATACCTTTTTTCCCTAAAAATGACACATTTCCTGGAACATAAAGGAAGAAACGGCTGGTTCAGGGCTTTTTTTGTCTAAGGCAGGAAGAGGACTGTGCAAAGCTTATTCACCAAATCCGACATTAAAGTCCCATCATGCAGTTTTGAGGGACACAGATAAGCACAAATGTCTTTCTGCTGCTTTCTGTGCTGCAACAATTTGTGATGCAATTTCCTCTGCTGCCTCGGCCGCCTCTCTGTTTCTGGGTCTATCTAATAGAAATCCACACAGCGCCTGTACGCTGGCTCTAGTCATGATAACGTAGCATCAGATGACTCCAGGACCCACACAGCTGCACGAGCACACAGTCACCTTAAAGCCGTTCACCAGATAACAGCTAACAATCTGTTATTTCCCATCCTCCTCTGTGAAATGTGATTCTGAGAAAGAGCAGAGCTCATTTCTGCCACCTGATAATGCTAACGTGTCTGCATCACACAGGGAGGTGTTGAACCCCCCAGCACAGAGGCAGTGAGCGATACTGAGCCCCGCAGACTCTCACGCTGCAGGATTGTCTTTAGTCCATCTCTTGACTTTGTCTTTTCGGCTGTCATGAGCTAATTTCATGCTTGGCGTGGCTCTTTTTTCTCTGCTGCTCGTGGGTACGACGCAGCGAGGAAACACAACGTGTGATCATCTGATGCTGCTGAACCAGAGATGCTCCCACACTCTGTCATCACGCTGTGTTAAGGGATGGTGTTGTGGTGTCTTTACATGTTACGCCTCGCAAGATAAATATGTATTGTTAGACGAGAATAAACAAGAAAAAAGCCTGCTTGATAGATGGCTCCTGAATAACGTGCAACAAGTGGTGTGAGCTGGATAAAAAGGTTCCTTCAGAGCGAATTTTTAAAGGATTAATTAACGGTGAGTCTGTAAAAATTATTTATACAGCACATTTCAAAACAAAGGCTCACAATTAAACATAATTAATCACAAAACATGAAACAGAATTAAGCAGTGATGAAGTTTAAAAATGATGGATTGTTCTGTGAGTGAGTCCTTGGTTTTAGAAAAGGCACCATTTCTATTGAAAGATCTGACAGTAATTAAACAGTGACAGGTACTGAAGCCAGCACTCGTCTGGATGGGGCAGTCGTTGGAACACCTGTCTGCTAATTTCACTTCAAACTTAATTGGCAGCGCAGTTTCAAGGCAAAACCATCTGTCTCCTTAAATCCAAAGCAGCTGAGTGCTGGGAGGACTGAAGAAGTTTAGTGTGGGTTTAAAAAGCCTGCACATCCTGTCAGCCGTCACCTGAACACACGAGCGTTCACTCAGCAGTTAATGCGTGAGGCCACACTGACGTGAGCCGCGGTGCTGCTGCTTGTTTAGCTCGTCTCGGGGTAAAGCCACTAAAGCTGGGAGCAATAAATGTGGACAACAACCTTTGAAACAAGCAAACATATGGATTTACATTCAGAGCATTTTCTCGAAGAAGGAATTGAGCAACAAGATCGAATGAGCAGATTGAATGTCAAACAGTCAACAACAGCGATGCTGAAATCCTGTAAATCCAATCATTTAAAATGAAAATGAAATCTCTTTCATCTCCATGTACGTCAGATCATTGAACTGTCCCTCAAGCTGACCAGTCAAGAGTCAAAGTTTGATAAACATGTTCCAAATAATTAAACCGACGCTCAAGCTTTCAAATACTTAACAGCAAAACGGCGGCACCAGCAGTGACCTCTGATTCGATGTGTGGTTAAAGATCATGTGGAAACTTCAACAGATGTGTGTGAGACGCAGCTCTAGAAGTCTGTAAAGACAGTCAGAGGGCCTGAGAGCTGTTTCTCTCCAGCGTCTGCTTCTCCTGCCTGCACAACACCTGGAGTGAGTTCAGATCCTGTAAAGTTCACAGCAGCCGCTCTGGAGCTGCCTGAGCTCGAGCCCTTCAGTGGTTCCCATCACGAGCGCTGGGATCTCCAAGAGGGCTGCAGGAGGAATGAGAAGAAAAGAACGAAGAAAGAAAGTTCACTCTGTCAAACTTTTAACACATCTTTGCTTGTTTGTTTGCTTGTTTGTTTTACCACCTCAGACCCCTAAAAACTATGATTACCACATATTACAGAGGAGGAAACACAAACACTAGAGTCACCTTGAGGTGAAGTACTGACAGGTAGTACTGAGAGTATTCCTCTCAGACACATGTGGACTGTTCATAGTATTTAGGACAAACTCTTTGTGGACATATTTTCTAATTTCAAGGGACGAACTGCAGCAGATAATCTCATTTAAAGGCATCAGAAGAGTCGCACAGACATCAGCTGACGCTCTTGTCCTCATTGTTTAGCAGGAGTAACACGCCTTCAAGCTCTGCATGTTGCTTCAGAGATGATTCGGACCACATTTAAGAAGGTTTCACTTTTTTTATTGCCGCAGTTAATCATTGGCGCAGAGCTTCCAGCTGTCAGAGAGCGCCTCACTTCATGTGAAATGCAGCTAAAGGAAGTGGTTTAAATTAGCCCGGCCGTCCCTCCCAAAATACATTTAGCACATGAGTCGTGGCACCGCAGCCAAAGCCGGAGGAGCGTGGCCACAGGCCTCATTTACAGAAGGAGCTCGGCTGAAATTGACTGTGAAGCCATTGGGACCCATTAAGACCAGTTTTGTTTTCAGAAGCATTTCCAAGTTAGTGAGGTGGTCACTAACTTAATGTCACATTTTAACTGAAATGGACTGATTAAGACTGAAATGTGCAGCTTTCACTCCTCTCTGGGTTTGACTCGTTAGCACAGGAGGAGGGTTTCTGTGTGAGCAGCTGGCCGTTTGTACGCTGCCGTGTTGTCAGAGTATTACAACTGATAAATAAGTGAAAGGCTGAGGTCCAGAGGTGGAGAGGGACGCAGTAAACGTATTTACTCAAATGCAATTTGGAGGTTCTTGTACTTTAACTGAAGTAATATTGCATTTTTTACCCAGTTCTGCTTGTCAAGTTATTAAAAATAAAGTCTGATAGTTTAACAATATAATATGTAAAGTAAGTGGACCTGCAGCAGCACAGCGTGCACAGTGCACAGCATTAAAATAAGTCAGAAGTAGTAACTGAAGTGATGGTGTGTTGCTGTGTGTGTTGCTGTGTGCGTCGCTGTGTGTGTTGCTGTGTGTATGTTGCTGTGTGTGTTGCTGTGTGCGTCACTGTGTGTGTTGCTGTGTGTGTTGCTGTGTGTGTTGCTGTGTGTGTGTTGCTGTGTGTGTTGCTGTGTGTGTTGCTGTGTGTGTGTTGCTGTGTGTGTTGCTGTGTGTGTTGCTGTGTGCATCGCTGTGTGTGTTGCTGTGTGCGTCGCTGTGTGTGTTGCTGTGTGTGTTGCTGTGTGCATCGCTGTGTGTGTTGCTGTGTGCATTGCTGTGTGTGTTGCTGTGTGTGTTTCCGTGCTGACTGTTGTGAAGGTCGCTCTTGTTGTTGTCATTGTGCCGACCTGTTGGGCTTCGTATGGGTCCGTTAGCGGCCCATTTCCAGGCTTAGGTTGGCATTAAGGCTGCACGGTGGCGCAGCAGGTAGTGCGCGTGCCTCACAGCAAGAAGGTTGCCGGTTCGATCCCCGGGTCAGGCGGGGCCTTTCTGTGTGAAGTTTGCATGTTCTTCCCGTGCATGCGTGGGTTCTCTCCGGCTTCCTCCCACAGACCAAAAACATGCTCATTAGGTTAATTGATGACTCTAAATTGTCCTTGAGTGTGAGTGTGAATGTTTGTTTGTCCCTGCATGTGGCCCTGCAATTGGCTGGCGACCGTTCAGGGTGTACCCCGCCTCTCGCCCATTGTAGCTGGGATAGGCTCCAGCCCCCCGCAACCCCGAAAGGGATAGGCAGTATAGATAATGAGATAATGGATGGATGGTTGGCATTAAGACTATTCTAAGTATTCAAAAGCAGCTTTGCTTGCGTTTGAAGAAGAGGCTCGCAGAGGAGAGAGCAGAGTCCTTCAACAGCTTTTCTCGTTGACTCTTTCCTCAAGTCGTTGCTCTGTTAAAGGTACAGCAGTCCAGTTAGCCCTCTCTGCTAACCCCCTTCCGGCTAGCTGCTGCCTGGCCAAGGCCAACTATTAGTGGCAACCCCCGCCGGGTCTGACGGTGGAGGTGGTGTGGATTGACCGCTGCAGGGCTGAGGGGTGGGGGGTCAAAGCTGGAGCGGTGCAGCGATGGGAGTCCGGTATGGGAGATGTGTAGCCCCGCAGACAAGCACTACATGAAATGTTAATACCTCTGGCAGCCTGGAGTGATGGATAGATAGATAGAGGTAGAGCGTGGAGGCAGCGTGGGGATATGGATGGTTGGAGGGAAGGAGGAGGGGGCAGATAGACAGAGATGGAGAGCGAGAGAGGCCGAGGTCAATTGCCTTCAGGGCAGCAAAGACAGATAGATGCAGCTGCTTCTGTATCACATATATGAACAGCATGCGGCGAGAGAGTCAACTGTCCAAAAACACAAACAAACAGGAAAAGAAACCTGAAGACATTTATGCCAAGACAATCAAATCTGTCAAAAAGTAAGATTTAAAGTGCGATGAAAGGATCAGACCACTGGCTTTGAATGCTTCAGTCCTTTTACTGGAAACCACTGACTGTGTACGTTACATCACAGCCAGAAGTGGACATACTGGTGTGTTTTCCAGACATCAGACTTTTGTTCTATCAGGTTCTGTTTACATCTGTGTGCATCGAACTCGCGCGAGCTGTGTGAATATTGAGTTTGCAGAGATTTTTGCCAAAGATGTGTTATTATTGTGAGGTAATTCAGTGCTGACTCACAGCCTTGATCAGCTCCTTAAACCTTACTGAGCATGACTTTTCTCAAAGACAAAAGCATCTAAACTCCTTCAGTGTTTTTAACGATGCAGCCGCAGAAACACTGAATTCTGTAAGAAGGACCATTTTTGGAGATTTGTGGGTTTCACCAGGCACGACGATGATGAAGCACTGGCAACGAGAGGGACGACCAGATGTTCACTGTCATGGAGAAAGCAGCATGAGCAGCTTTAAAGTGTCGACACAGATTTTTAAACCACACAGAAGCAACGGCTGCATAAAACAGGAGGAAAATACATTTAAAAAAAGGAAAAATGGCTAAAGCAGCTTTTCAAAGTGGTCTGTAAAATGTTAAACATACCTGAGCTGTTATTGAGGAGAGACGCCTCCAGCCTGACCGACCTGCAGGCTCCTTCTGCCCTCTGACACACACGATATCAAAGCTGTGTGTTCACACTTACTGAGCGACACTGAGGAGGCAGAGGCAGAAACATTCAGCACATTTTTAACTCTTCATTCTGCAGCTGGAAGGACAACAAAGAGCAGGTTGATGCAGAATCTGAGAAATTAGTCCAATCCTGATGCTGGCAAAGACGTGTGGTGTGTTGCTCATCATGCTCACCTTCTTTCTGCTTCTTGTAATAATAAATGAATTGACTGAAATGGTCCAACCTGCTCATAGGAGCGTTGTGTTGAGCTCTCATTTACTTCACAGTCACACAATAACATTCAACACTGCCCTCAAACTGGGTCTGCACTGGTTCCTGCTCCCTGCTCCTCCAGCCTGTCATGTCTTGTTCAGAGCTGCATTCACCTATGCAGACAGTATTCAACCAATCATTTTCAAGCTTGGAGAGAGCAGGGCTTTGCATTGGTTGGTTGGTTTAGCCAGCTCACCGCACGCAGCCTGTAAGCAGGACAAAGCACCTGAGGCACCTGAGCTCACTCCTCTGCAGGCTGTTGGAGGAAATCCACTCTCTCAGCACACTTTGCAGCATCGGCCGGCACAAACTCTTTCTTTTTTGGTGCACCTCCTCTGCACCACCGGGCTTTCTGTTTCTATCCGTGGTTCAACAACCAGCGCGAGATGCTTTCAGCTGTGATGGCTCTGCTACCTGCTGTCACTGCAGCTAGGACGACACACTGAATATCTGCATAGAGGCCATGTGATGCCAGGGCTGGGGAAGAAAGACCCTCACAAGATCAGACCACCAGGGACATTCCCGAACTTCCCGCCGGCCGGTCCACAACTGAGCCCTGAAATATTAAACTCAAAGAGAAGTTTACTTTTGTTCACAGTGTGGTTTGCAGTGCCGACATCAAACTTCTGTCTTTCACAGCCAGAGGGGAGACTTTGAAAACAATATTAAGCTCTGAGCTCATTCGAGGCTCTCTGTAGATTACAGTCAGCGCTGGTCTCACACTGTTTGGGTGAAACTTTGCAGACAACAAGCCTGAAAATCTGAGATGAAACGAGAAAGAACTAGTGTGTGCATGGCAATTAATCCACGGAAACTGTACCGACAACCTCAACAGTCCACAAGACACGTTTCTGTCCAAATACTTTGAATATCAGTAAATTCTCATGATCACAAAAATGGAAAGACTTGTGCAAAGACAGACACAAGTGGCTGTCGAGGGCTCACATTTCCACCTCGTTCTGATATTTTAGGTTGAAAATCTTATTAAAAAGTTTTTAGTGTCTTGTTTGAGAAGCATTTTTATGTTGATGTGTTGTATTCCAGGTTTTTAAGTTGGGGGTTTGTAGATGGGGGTTGGTTTAGGGTTAATGAGCCAGATGCTGTCAGAGAATCTTTTTGTGTGAAGTACAATCATCAAATGAAGCACAGGTATCACAGGTGAGCTGACACACACGTCATGTGACCCCGAGCATCAGGCCAGCTCATTGGTCCACTGCAACTGACGTGAAATGCAATAGAAGAAGCAGAGGTGTTACTAATATCATCAGTGATGGCTCTGTCCCCGTGAGTCACGTCAGAGTGACAGTGAACCAACATGGACGACACCAGGACCCGAGACTGTGACAGCGCTCAGCGTGGAGATGTTTAGCATTAGGGCTCGACCCTGGCCTGTCTTCATGAACCTCAGCGTGAGTGTTGAGTGGTAACTCACGCGACTTTAGGTAGATTAAAAAACTGTCCGATAGGTGATACAATCTCCATAAATGGGTCTTAGTGGGCCTTGGGTGCTGTTTAAAAGCATATCAAAATGGATTCAGGTAGCTTCAGAGTGGGCCTGGCTCTCAGCAGACAGCAGAAAGGCAGCACATTATTGGCCGGATTCAATAACACAGGACACAGCAGGGCTCATGTCCCATTTAGACGTTCCCTCCATTCATTGCAGACCGCATTATGTTTCATTAAAAGCTCCTCTGTTCAGGATTTTTGCGTTCCTGGTGTACAAATGTTGATCGCGTATGACGGCAGGATAAATGTTTGTTTTGGAGCGGCCTCTCCGGACCCTCCATTAGACTTCTATTTTGGAAAGTACTCTCAGTGTTTCTTCCACTAAAGCCACAACAGCACTCACAGAGACGCATTAACACTGACCCGCTCATCTCAACCTCACAGCTCATGATGAATTTGGTTTTCTTCTTCGCTTATCTGCTTCCAAAAGGAAATAAAAAGGCAAGTAAATAGAATCTACTGTGAAGGAAAGGCGTCGTCGCTCTGGAGGCTGAGAAAAGCCGAGGTTTGATTGGAGTGAAGGAAACAGTTTTAAAGCATTCATGAGTCACTCTTCTCAGGTCCTATCATCCATCCATCCGTCTGTCCATTTAGGCCACTAACCCAGGGCTGAGTCACAGCAGCAGAGGGGCTAAAACTTCCTTTTCCCAGCAACATCCTCCAGCTCCTCTCAGAGCGTCCTTTACAAACATATTATATCATATAATATATGTGTCTGTAAGTCTTCAGTGGACGCGCTCAGACTCTCTCAGGCCTCAGGTGCATGATTGGAAATATTAATGCACTTAATGTTAATGTACTGATGTCTTAGCTTGTTGAATGGTGTGAAGGTGTTTTCATCAAGCCTCGAGCGCAAGTGAAGTCACAAAAGCCAGTTTTCTGAAAGTGTCCCATTAAAAGACTTAATATTCTAAAATCGCCGCCGCTCAAAACCTCCTTCACGTGTTGAGACGAGCTATGAGGCCTCACACTTCAAAGGTCCTGAGCAGCATGAAATGAAGTCATTACAACAACATCATTGTGTTTGTACAGGAGTCAGAACAAAGAGCTCTTTAGAGGAACGTGGCCGAGCGTGGACGTTTTGCTCATGAGTCATCACGGCTGATCAAAGTGTCTCCGACGGGCGCCGAGTGGGAGGAGAGACGAAATGATGATGCAAGGACTGTCTTTCATTCGCTTAAGGGACGAGAGCAAAGAAGAGTGCGTCCTGCAGCCCCGCCGCCCGGTCCTAATGTCATCATCACCACAGCGCGAGGGCCACGCAGGAGACACCAGAGGAGCTGAGCTTAACACGGCGAAAGTTTCAGCAGCCTGAGAGGAAAAACAACAGCACAGAGAGTGTTGCTGAGATCAGGTCTGCAGCCTCCAGCGTCACTTCACTGCAGCTTGATTTCAGAGGCCTTCTTAACACTGACTGTAAATCAGCATTTTGATTCATAGCAAATATGTAAGTCTGAGGCTTCAAATACTGCTATAAGTATTAAAACATCACCACTGACTCGTTAACTTGAAAACCCGGCCACGTGTGTCGCCTGTGTCACGTTTAAAAACGCTCGCGTGTTTATTTGTACGACTTAATATCTCATTTTCAGGTGACTTAGCTGACTGTCATTTGGAAGTGAAGGTTTTCGGTTGGTGTGATTCATTTTGTACAGTTCTCCTACCTGAGCGCATCACTCACCGTCCTCGTGATGCGTCGTCTTCCACTTGCATGAGACGCAGTACAACAAAAAAATGTTGTTTCTTTATTTGTGATAGTGGCAGCTGAAGAAAGACAGCATGGAGAGAAAGGCTGGAATCAAACCCCCAACCTGCAGTAAGGACTGAGCCTTCATACCTGGAGCACGCCCTCCCAGGTGAGCTACCTGGCCAGGTCAGGATGAGCAAACTCAACCAAAGTCTAACCTGAACCCTAAAACCTTAAGTCTGAACCGTCAAACAGGTGAGAACCAGCCGAAGTGTCCTCACTCTCATTGGTTCTCCCAAAGGTAGAAATACAAGAGTGTGTGTGTGTGTGTGTGTGTGTGTGTGTGTGTGTGTGTGTGTGTGTGTGTGTGTGTGTGTGTGTGTGTGTGAGTGTGTGAGTGTGAGAGCGTGTGTGTGTGAGTGTGTGTGTGTGTGTGTGTGTGTGTGCCTCATGCTGCAGTGTATGTAACTGCTCTCTCCACTCACCCTCCGACACACACACTCACACACACACTCTCTCACACTCACACACACACACACACACACACACACACACACACACACACACACACACACACACACACACACACAGTGTCTCTGCTGCTGAAGGTCTGATGAAGATGCACGACAGGAGCTGAACACGGAGGCTTCATCGTGTGCGTCCTCCACCTGCCGTAGCTGAGGGACGACTCAGCTCTCGTTAGAGCTGAAAGTGCTGCACTCTCACTCACCAGAACATTCAGACGACAGCAGAGACGAAGCAGCTGTTCTTCATCTCAGGTGAAAACATCACCTGCAGATCAGGTGACAGACAGTCACACTGTCACTGGACAGGTGCCACCTGAAAACCAGCCCACACGATCCTCTGCTGGCGTGCTGTTTTCACCACGCCACACCATGCCGACGGTGCTGCAGGTGAGCTGCTGTGATTGGCCGGTTTGAAGGAGCGGTAAGGTGCTTCCCGGTCGGCTCCCTGGATTTATTTTAACAGTCAGATCAGCTTCCACTTCCCTTCAGATGCTAACAGCAGCAGATGGTTTCAGGCTCTGCAGGCCGCTGCTGTCCGCCCTCCTGGAGCTTAACGCTTACACTGGACTTCCTGTCCCGTCACCGCTGAACTCTGCCAGGCCAGTGTGGGACTCTGGACTTCAAGCAGAAGTTGTCCTGTGGGGCTGCAACATTTGCTTATTGTCATTATTGTTCCATTGATCATTTATCTACAGTGTCAGAAAAAGAGAAAGAAAGTGAGTCCCTGCTGAGCGGTCCAAAGCCCACAGACATGCCGGTCACAGCGGTTTGAATGGAAATGGAAAAAACAAGCAATTGATCGACTGATTGGCTAATTGACCAGTCATTGATCGACTGATAGGCTAATTGATCAGTCACTGAGTTAGGGAAAACCTTCTTAAAGTATGAGCCTTTATTAATGTAGCTCCATAGTTTGGTGACTGTTACTTCAGTTGTGTGTTAATTAAAAGGCACATTTTGAGGCTATTGTAACACAGACTGAGGTGCAGAGAGCCGCACAGGAAGTCAGCCTGAAACAAATGAAGGCAAAGAGCGGCCGAAAATCCAGTAAACAAAACTAAACTCAGAGAAAGTAACACGAGGAAACGCTGGAAAGAGACGAGCACGCAAAGATGAAAAAAGATAATCAGACACAGAAAACAAGGATGAGGATATTTACATAGACAGGGTCGACTCCTGGCAAAATCAGGGCAGGTGAGTAATGAGACACAGGTGTGAATAATCAGAAAAACAGGAAAACACACAAGGCAGGAAGTGAAACAACAGGAGAAGTGAGTTACCAAAATAAAAGTGGAAACGCAGAATGCACACGATGTGCTGGGGCTGTTTCTAATGTTCTTCTTCACTCTGTTCACATAAAAACTGTTAGAGATAACCCCCCCCCCCCCCCCCCCCAAAAAAAGGCTTTAAAAATATGAAGAGCAATAAAACAACATCCTCACGTCTCAGGTGAGTCCACAGCACCTGATGGCAGGAGGCTGCTTTCTGTCATGATGCAGTTTCTGTTACACAGAAACACTGAGTGGATACAAAGTGTGTGTGCGCAGCCACACATGTGCTTAAAATAAGCCATGTGTGAAAAGTGTGTTCAGTCGTAGGTTGTGTGTGTGGGTGTGTGTACAGAGTGTGTGGAGCTCTTCACACTCTGCTGAAAGGCTGCTGCCTGTCTCACTTTGTGCTGTGAATGTTGTGTGCATGCGTGTGTGTATTTGCGTGTGTGTATGTGTATTTGCGTGTGTGTGTGTGTGTGTGTGTGTGTGTGTGTGTGTGTGTGTGTGTGTGTGTGTGTGTGTGTGTGTGTGTGTGTGTGCGCACTCTGCTGCATCTTCATTGGACTTGAAAAATGCTCCAAATGCAAATGTGCGCAGAAACGGCGCTGATGGTAATAAAAACGCCAACATTTTCAGCCACCATTATTTATCTTCTCTTTATTTCTCTGCATCGATGAATGACTGCAGCCAGTTTCATCTGTTCTGCGGCGCCCTGGCAGGAGGGAGGGATGAGGGAGAGAAAAGGGAGAAAAGGGCAGGCAGTGCGCCGGCGACAGCCAGGAGAAGAAAAGAGGGATGCTGGAGATGTTCAATTAAGCTCCCCTCTCTTTGAGGCGCCGGCTGCTTCGTTAATCTGCTGGAGATAAATATTATACAGCATTAGCTCCATTCATCCTGCACAATCAATTCTCTCTTTTCCCTCCTTTCTCGCATTTTTTCTTCTCTTTCACAGACTCAACCTCGGAAAAAGTGCCAGAGAGAATAAATTGCTGCCTTTATAATAAGTGGTCCTAATGCAGATGAATGTGCTGGATCTCGGAGCAGTGAAGCCTCTCACCCGTCTGCCACCCACTTTCATTTAGCTCCATAATAAACAGCGAGCGAGGCTCCCGCAGCCTCAGTCTGCTCCCTCTGCTGCCTGGAGCCCGGTCCTGCCCTCACTGCACAGCGGGTGAGAATAAGGAAGCATCGTGTTAACACACAGACGACTGCTGATTATGCAGCTGTCCATCTAACAGATCAGATAATTGTTGTGGTGGTGACATTAAAGGGCCCTCCGCCACAGGTCAGAGTCAGTTTCTTCATCATGTGGAGACATCTAGAAAATCACTCAAAGGGCATCACCTGACTGATCTCAGGTTCAGCTGTGAGACAGTTTTTAACCAGAAAGTTTGAGTTTTATGGCAGTACAACGCTAACATGTTGCAGTGCTCTGTAATTATCGGCTTGGCGCCCGTTAAATGTGTCGAATCCAGCTGCAAAACACATTAAGATGTTTTGCTTTGACAAACATCACATTTATTCCAAAATGGAAGCAATACAAAATAATTATAGATCTGAGCATGAAATGAAATAAAAGGAATAATAATTCATGAGATGAAACTTGAAGCTGCAGCTGTAATTACTGTTGTTATGCTCACTCTGGATCACGCTGTGAGCAGGCGGCGAGCAGCCCACAGAGCCATGTCCAGAGTCTGCAGACGTCTTCGTCTTCACACAGCGCTTCAGCTCCGTCACACTTTTCTTTGACTTCATTAAAGATCAGCAGCCATCGCTGAGCAGCTGCTTACACGCAGTTATACTCACAGCAGAGGCTTTACTGCAGACGTGGAACTTATCCAATAACAAGTCAATAAAAATGTGTGGCAGACAGTTGGACCACATCAACGATGAAAACACAAAGCCTACGTCTGTACTCAGCCTACACGTTGGTACAATGAGCCGCCTTACTGTTAGTGCCTGTGTGCTACCTGTGCAGGTGTGTTTGTTTATGCATGGACAGCGTCCCACCAACCATAAATTTTTGCCCCTTTTCTAACCTTTATCTTAAGTTTTAGTTTCCCACAGATTGTAGAGAAGACATACAGCCAATGCTTAAAAAGAGTGTATGAAGTGTAAACACAGATCCACACGTTCATAAAGGTGTGTGCGCGCAGGTGTACAATCAAACACACACTGTTGACAGACGGTTCGATATTCAAGGTGAGAGGAAGTTTGTTCACAGACACAAGAAACACTCTCACCTTTAGCTCTGAATCGACGGAAACACAGCCCATAAATTTTCACTGCGCTGCATAAACGGGCTGTTTCTCCACTGTGGGAAAGTTGAAGGTGTGTGGAGTGTTTGGTATGGAAGCCTGCGAGTGACACAAATAGTGTGGAAGTAAAGATCTGAGCAGGCACGAGGACTTCAGTTCTGAAAAAGCCCAAATCTTTTTCACTCTGTTTTATCACAATCTGAGATCTTGAAAACACGAGTTTGGCCTCTTCCAAAAGGCAGGAGGTCACAGGTGAGATCTGACGAGACGGCGTTTCACTTCAAGGCCACATACGATCGATTTTACTCAGCTGTCAAAGTTTGAATGTCAAAACTCAAAGAGAAAACCTTTGAAGATACCCAGAAAAGTACCTGAACGCAGATCCAGCAGACCTCTTTAGACCTGCTCAGTCCTCGTGACTCCCACCAAGAGTCCAGACGTTTAAGTTCAGAGTCGCCTGTTTGGTGTCGTTCTGGGTGTCTGTGTCGAACACAAAGCGGCCGTGGAGGATTTGAGTTGTTCAGAGGAAGCGTGGGAGGAGCTGGGCTGATGGGGTGAGTCATGTGACGACCAATTGATTAGTTTTCCAGTAAGCAACAGGTCATTTGACACAGGGAGAAAGTTTGTCTGACATCACTTCCTGCGATCAGCTGATGCTTCGCCACCGTCTGAGCTGCTCTGTCTGCAGCACTCTGGGTGGTTTGGTGTCGACGTGTTTTGGGTTCATGTTTAGTTAAAACCGGTTTTAACTAAACTGGTTTTAACTAAACTGATGATTATCCGCTGATAGCACAGGTGAATCTTCCATTCTGATCAAACACACAGGTGTGTGTGTGTGTGTGTGTGTGTGTGTGTGTGTGTGTGTGTGTGTGTGTGTGTGTGTGTGTGTGTGTGTGTGTGTGTGTATCTGTGTTAAACATAGAACACATAGATTTCAGGCAGGTGTGACTCCATGTGAGGGCTGCATGGACGATAACACTACGGGCTGATTAATTGCTGCAGAGCTGCTTCAGTAGCAGCGTTCATGGCAGCAGAGGAGCTTTGTTCATTTCAGATTTTGTTCCTCAGGCTCTGGATCTTCCAGATCACTTTCATAAAAACGCACCTTTCTGAAATCTCTTTGTGTGTTTGTGTGCATGTCCAGCGCGTGCACGTGATATTGTTTTTTTGATCTGTGTGCACAGAGATCGTTTTATTCCTGACATGATAAACAGTCAGCGTGGCTCCGGAGTGACCGATAAACTGGGACATGAATCACCGTCCTGTCAGCTGTGCTGTTGTGTAACTGGTAACACTGTGGTGTATTTTGGGCTGAATAATGGGATAAAATATCAGACAGTGAATAACAGGGACTGTGAATCCAGCAGCTGTGTGTCGTAGTTTCACTTCTTTCTCCATCGTTTCATTCACCAGCGATGACGTCCACCCTGGTCTTCTTACCAACATCAGGGGTGAGACGGCGCGTCTCATCTGGATCTTTAAGCAGATTCAATTTCACATCATGTTCAGAAGTTTTGATTAAATCACATGCTTTGGCTTATTTAAAGTCTCATTAACTGGGAAACTAAATCTTCATCAAACCGATGTTAAACAAACGTTTTAACAGTGAACCAGAGCGCCGTGCTTCATCACTGAGATGTGATGTGATCTGCCTGTTAGATCTGGAGAGACTTCCTGTCATCGTGGTCAAAGTCGACTCAGTTCAAAGCTTCGGGAGCTGACCTGCAGTTTGCGATGCTTCATGGCTCAAACTCAAAGTGAGATTTTTAGGTTTCAGTGCACAGGGAGGTTTGGGGACTTGTCCACTGTGTCCTGATGTGTCTTCATGGCTTCATGCAGCAGTCAGTGCTTTCTTGTGGACCGCTGATATTCAACAGCAGAGATCAAAGAAAAGAAACTGCTGCTGCGTATTTGAAACATCTCCAGGATTCAGATTCAGTCTCATATTTGCAGACTTCATCGACGCCTCTCCTCTGCACCTTTTCCCATTCCTTCCACTTCTCCTTCAGTCCTTTTGCCCTCTTCTGTCCCTTTCTCATCTCGTCGTCCTTCATCTTCTCTCCTTCTTTGTCTTCTCCATCATGCCTCTATTTCCGTTCCCTCTCTCTAATTTGTCTCTCCACCGCTCTTAAACCACTTCTCAGCCTTTCGTTTCACCTTTTCACCTGTTTCTCATTATCGTCTCTCCTCTCATGCCTCCCCTTCAGTCCTTTACCTCCTCTTTCTTTCTCCCCTCGCGGCCTCTCCTCTGATCTTCCTCCTTTTCTGCACGGTGACTAATCACCCTCGTCAACACGGCGCTCCAGTATTGACACATCGGGCTCTGGTTGCCGTCGGGTTGCTGCCGGCTGCACTCCTCTCCTCCATTTGTGTGTATTAAGGTGAAATCCATGCAGGCGTGCTGGGGTGTGCTGTGAGGTCATATGCTCTAAAAACATGTGTGTTTGTGGAAGAA